>NC_134486.1:57233147-57464687 GCF_040206685.1 Ascaphus truei | reverse complement strand
GCACTGGATCCCCCTGGTCTCTAACACCCGGTGTCTCTTCCCCTCTGGTCTCTCCCTCCCTCCCTGGTCTCTCTCTCGCCCCCCCCGACTCTTTCTCTCTCCCCCCCTGTCTCTCTCTCCCCCAGTCTCTCTCTCCCCCAGTCTCTCTCTCCCCGTCTCTCTCTCTCTCTCCCCCCGTCTCTCTCTCTCCCCCGTCTCTCTCTCTCCCCCCGTCTCTCTCTCTCCCCGTCTCTCTCTCTCTCCCCCCGTCTCTCTCTCTCCCCCCATCTCTCTCCCCCCCATCTCTCTCCCCCACCTCTCTTCCCCCCCGCCTCTCTTCTCTCTTCCCCCCCACCTCTTCCCCCCCCTCTTCCCCCCCCCCCCACCTCTCTTCCCCCCCCACCACCTCTTTCCCCCCCACCACCTCCTCCCCCCCCACCACCTCTTTCCCCCCCACCTCTCTTCCCCCCCACCTCTCTTCCCCCCCCCACTCCTTCCCCCCCACCTCTCTCCCCCCCCACATCTCTTCCCCCCCCACCTCTCTCCCCCCCCACCTCTCTCCCCCCACCTCTCTTCCCCACCCCACCTCTCTCCTTCCCCTCCCCACCACTTCCCCCCCACCTCTTTCTCCCCCCCCACCTCTTTCCCCCCACCACTTCCCTCCCCCCCCCCCACCTCTTCCCCCCACACCTCTCTCCCCCCCCCCACCTCTCTCCCCCCCCAACCTCTTCTTTCCCCCCCCACCTCTTCTTTCCCCCCCCCACCTCTTCTTTCCCCCCCCACCTCTTCCCCCCCCCCACCTCTTCTTCCCCCACACCTCTTCTGCCCCCCCACCTCTTCTTCCCCCCACCTCTTCTTCCCCCCCACCTCTTCTTCCCCCCACCTCTTCTTCCCCCCCACCTCTTCTCCCCCCCACCTCTTCTCCCCCCCCACCTCATCTTCCCCCCCCCCATGTCTTCTCCCCCCCACCTCTCTTCCCCCCCAACTCTTCTCCCCCCCACCTCTTCCCCCCCCCACCTCTTCCTCCCCCCACCTCTCTTCCTCCCCCCCACTTCTTCCCCCTCCCCACCTCTTTGTCCCCCCCCACCTCTTCTCCCCCCCCACCTCTTTCCCCCCCCCACCTCTTTCCCCCCACCTCTTTCCCCCCACCTCTTCTTTCCCCCCACCTCTTCCCCCCACCTCTTCTTTCCCCCCCCCACCTCTTCTTCCCCCCACCTCTTCTTTCCCCCCACCTCTTCTTTCCCCCCTCCACCTCTTCTTTCCCCCCCCCCACCTCTTCTTCCCCCCACCTCTTCTTTCCCCCCCACCTCTTCTTCCCCCCAACCTCTTCCCCCCACCTCTTCTTTCCCCCCCAACCTCTTCTTTCCCCCCCACCTCTTCTTTCCCCCCCACCTCTTTCCCCCCCCACCTCTTCTGCCCCCCACCTCTTCTTCCCCCCACCTCTTCTTCCCCCCCACCTCTTCTTTCCCCCCACCTCTTCTTCCCCCCACCTCTTCTTCCCCCCCCACCTCTTCTTCCCCCCCACCTCTTCTCCCCCCCACCTCTTCTCCCCCCCCACCTCATCTTTCCCCCCCCATGTCTTCTTCCCACCCACCTCTTCTTCCCCCCCAACTCTTCTCCCCCCCACCTCTTCCTCCCCCCCACCTCTTCCTCCCCCCACCTCTCTTCCTCCCCCCCACTTCTTCCCCCTCCCCACCTCTTTGTCCCCCCCCACCTCTTTCTCCCCCCCCCCCACCTCTTTCCCCCCACCTCTTCCCCCCCACCTCTTCTTTCCCCCCACCTCTTCTTTTCCCCCCCACCTCTTCTTCCCCCCCACCTCTTCTTCCCCCCCACCTCTTCTTTTCCCCCCACCTCTTCTTTCCCCCCTCCACCTCTTCTTTCCCCCCCCCCACCTCTTCTTCCCCCCACCTCTTCTTTCCCCCCCCACCTCTTCTTCCCCCCAACCTCTTCCCCCCACCTCTTCTTTCCCCCCCCACCTCTTCTTTCCCCCCCACCTCTTCTTTCACCCCCCACCTCTTCTTTCCCCCACCTCTTCTTTCCCCCCCACCTCTTCTTCCCCCCAACCTCTTCCCCCCACCTCTTCTTCCCCCCCCAACCTCTTCTTTTCCCCCCCCACCTCTTCTTTCCCCCCCACCTCTTTCCCCCCCCACCTCTTCTTCCCCCCCACCTCTTCTGCCCCCCCACCTCTTCTTCCCCCCACCTCTTCTTCCCCCCCACCTCTTCTTCCCCCCACCTCTTCTTCCCCCCCCCACCTCTTCTTCCCCCCCACCTCTTCTCCCCCCCACCTCTTCTCCCCCCCCACCTCATCTTTCCCCCCCCATGTCTTCTTCCCACCCACCTCTTCTTCCCCCCCAACTCTTCTCCCCCCCACCTCTTCCTCCCCCCCACCTCTTCCTCCCCCCACCTCTCTTCCTCCCCCCCACTTCTTCCCCCTCCCCACCTCTTGTCCCCCCCCACCTCTTCTTCCCCCCACCTCTTCTTTCCCCCCACCTCTTCTTCCCCCAACCTCTTCCCCCCACCTCTTCTTTCCCCCCCAACCTCTTCTTTTCCCCCCCACCTCTTCTTTTCCCCCCCACCTCTTTCCCCCCCCACCTCTTCTTCCCCCACACCTCTTCTGCCCCCCCACCTCTTCTTCCCCCCACCTCTTCTTTCCCCCCACCTCTTCTTTCCCCCCACCTCTTCTTCCCCCCCCACCTCTTCTTCCCCCCACCTCTTCTCCCCCCCACCTCTTCTCCCCCCCCACCTCATCTTTCCCCCCCCATGTCTTCTTCCCACCCACCTCTTCTTCCCCCCCAACTCTTCTCCCCCCCACCTCTTCCTCCCCCCCACCTCTTCCTCCCCCCACCTCTCTTCCTCCCCCCCACTTCTTCCCCCTCCCCACCTCTTTGTCCCCCCCCACCTCTTTCTCCCCCCCCCCACCTCTTTCCCCCCACCTCTTCCCCCCCACCTCTTCTTTTCCCCCCACCTCTTCTTTTCCCCCCACCTCTTCTTTCCCCCCCACCTCTTCTTCCCCCCCACCTCTTCTTTTCCCCCCACCTCTTCTTTCCCCCCTCCACCTCTTCTTTCCCCCCCCCCCACCTCTTCTTCCCCCCACCTCTTCTTTCCCCCCCACCTCTTCTTCCCCCCAACCTCTTCCCCCCACCTCTTCTTTCCCCCCCCACCTCTTCTTTCCCCCCCACCTCTTCTTTCACCCCCCACCTCTTCTTTCCCCCACCTCTTCTTTCCCCCCCCACCTCTTCTCCCCCCCCACCTCTTCTTCCCCCCCACCTCTTCTTTCCCCCCCCCCCACTTCTTCTCCCCCCCACCATCTCTTCTTCCCCCCACCACCTCTTCTTCCCCCCCACCTCTTCTTCCCCCCCACCTCTTCTTCCCCCCCACCTCTTCTTCCCCCACACCTCTTCTTCCCCCACACCTCTTCTTCCCCCCACCTCTTCTTCCCCCACCACCTCTTCTTCCCCCCCCCCACCTCTTCTTCCCCCCACCACCTCTTCTTCCCCCCCCACCTCTTCTTGAACCCCCCACCTCTTCTTCCCCCCCCACCTCTTCTTCCCCCCCCACCTCTTCTTCCCCTCCCCACCTCTTCTTCCCCCCACCTCTTCTTCCCCCCCACCTCTTCTTCCCTCCCCCACCTCTTCTTCCCCACCCACCTCTTCTTCCCCCCCACCTCTCCCCCCCACCTCTTCTTCCCCCCCACCTCTTCTTTTCCCCCCACCTCTTCTTTTCCCCCCACATCTTGTTGCCCCCACCTCTTCTGTCCCCCCCACCTCTTCTTTTCCCCCCACCACTTCTTTTCCCCCCACCTCTTCTTTTCCCCCCCCCCCCCCCACCTCTTCTTCCCCCCCCACCTCTTCGTCCCCCCCACCTCTTCTCCCCCCCACCTCTTCTTCCCCCCCCACCTCTTCTTCCCCCCCACCTCTTCTCCCCCCCCACCTCTTCTTCCCCCCCACCTCTTCTTCCCCCCTCACCTCTTCTTCCCCCCCCACCTCTTCTTCCCCCCCCACCTCTTCTTCCCCACCCACCTCTTCTCCCCCCCCCACCTCTTCTTCCCCCCCACCTCTTCTCCCCCCCCCACCTCTTCTTCCCCCACTCCGTGAGAGAGAACCTGTTTCTAATCATTTTGAATCCCACCACTGAGAGGAAGGTGTTCTGCTATGTGGAAGTGCTTCTCTGAGGGGAAGGTAAAAAAGATTTCCTTTTCTGAGGGAGCAGTGGAAGAAGTGTCTACTCACTGGCTGCTTGTTGGAAAGGAAGGAGCACACTTTCCTGTCAGACAAGAACACACTAAGGCCGCGGGCATGGTCAGCGCTTAGGTGCTGACCCGTGCTGAGCCGCGCTCACGGTCGGCAGTGAGCCCCTGCAGCCACAATGAGAGCAGCTTTAGCAGGGACTCACGCACGCTTCCGCAAGCGTGCGGAAGCATAGCCGACATTAATGTTTTCGTTTGAGCGCTCACGGGAGCGCAGGGCAAGTCACGTAAGCGGTTCACCCAATGAGGGCAAACCAGCTCCGTGACGTCACTGGCCCGCCCCCGGATGGCGCGCGAACTAAGGCCAGGGAAAGCACCCACTTTCCCTGAGCCTCAGCGCGCCTCCGCACGGCTGAAGTCACCATGGACTCAGCCTAAGGGCATAGCAATATGCAGATAAGGCAGGGGGAGAGGACTAAACCAATCTCAAACTGAGCATTGGGAGGTTGCCAGGGCAACTGACTAGAGGCTGTGTAAAAGGGGATTACTTGAAACAACTATGTTGCAATTGTGACAGAGTTACTGACTCAGTAGGCTGGAATGGAGGATATGTCTACTGTCCAACACTCAACCAGTTAACCTACTTCTGGAGGACTGCATGCACCTGCAGCCTAATTAAGCCGGATTCCTGAGAGACTGCAGGTTTAAAAAAAAGCAGGAAGCGATACAAAGAGAGAGACTGTTTTCCCCAGAGAAGGGAGGGGTAAAAGAAGTGCTCCCCAGCTGCGGAAGCTGGTATAGAGGACCTACAGAGGAGTTTCTCTGGGCTCAACATGGGGCTGAGTTCCCCTAGGAAGAAAGGAGGAGAGACCGTGCGGAAGCAGGGACTGTGTTACACTGGGGCATATGCCAGGGTATGTTTTTGGCTTGGGAACCAGCTTAACTGGCCATGCAGTTAGTGAGGGCGAAAGCTATGGTGTAGTTAGCTTTCCCTAAAGGGAATAGGTGTTTATTTTCTATGATTTGGTTTTCTTAAAGGGACAGTGCACCCAGAGTTTATTTGGTTGTGGCTAATAAACCACTACAGTTAAAGTTTCATACAATGTCTAGCCTCTTACTGACCCTGCCACGAGGCCGTACGGCCACACAATATACACAGCTCTGGCTGCTTCAGAGCAGGAAAAACATGTAACTTTAGCTGGGGAGGGCTGGCAGCCTGAGAGCAGGAAAAATACAGAGTAATAAACAATCCTGTTCCAGGACACTCCCCGCCTGGTATCAGTAGATACCACTATATCTGACATATGTGGAACATATAAAATACAATAACAATGTATCAAGTCCAAGTTTGCATAACAAAGGGTGAAAAACTGGGGGTCCTTAGAGCTAAACCCTGCTATTTTCAGCTCCGTAGTCCCCCTGGTTCCCGAGATACTTACTGGTGAAAATACCGGCATTCAGTCCCCTTCATGGGAAACAAAATGGCAGTTTAAATCTACAGCCATCCATTGCATCTGATCTATTTAATGTAATTTAATATAGTTATGAGTTGCAAATCTTTACATGTAGTTCAAAGTTCTAGTAGCCATGTCAGTGCTGAAGAATCTTCACTTGGATCAGAATAAAATATGGCACATGAACTTCACACTTCCCAAAGTCACGATCTCCCAGCAAATCGTAGCTGCTACACTTTTAAAGACTTGAAAGGCAAGGGCTGCAGATATCTTTCACTTTTTAGTGTGCCATGATAAAAGAAAATCAATCAATAAGATTTAACCTTCTAAAAATGCACTGAAATTAGATCATTTTAGTCCTATAAGTGTCTACACCTTTAACACAGACACATAAAGTAAAAAAATATGTGCCATTATTCTACTTTCTTTCTGATGAAAGTTCCTTCATCCCAAGATAAAACAATGGGGCTTATACAGTAAACTCTAAGTGACTTATCGACAGTTTTGAGCACTTTTCTAGTGAGTTTGCATGTGTAGCTATTAAGAAAGCTCAGATAACCTACCAAACTCGCAAGAAAACTGCTTCTTCCCGATCGACAGCACTCTCCCATAGAGAAACCGAACATTACAGTAGCTCAAAAAATGCTCAAACGCGCATTTTTGGAGAAATTCAGCTATTCAGGTAACTCTGAGATGCACATTGTGGCTGCAACTCACACGTTCAGATCTCGCCACCTGAAGGGTAGGATTCGCGATGGGCATCTGATGGAAAAAATTTATTCTTACTACATCGGATTGAAGCCAGGGGTCTCCGGAGCTAATATGCATTAATTCCAGCTCCGGTGACCTCCTGCTTAATCCTATGTAATAAAAATAAATTTACAGCCAGCTTCATTACCTTAGTACCTAACCACTAAGGTAATGAAGGGGTTAAATACCAGCGCCTGGTTTGTTGATGGTAGAAGCTGGTAGTTGCCCTAGGATGGGTGGTTAGGCTTACCGGGAGGGTTGTGGGAGGAGTTAACCCCTTCATTACCTTAGCAGTTACTAACAATGAGGTAATGAAGGGGTTAAGCCCTCCCGCTACCCACCCGGTAGGCCTAAACACCCACACCGGGCCAAATAAACCTTCATATTTTCCCCGGGGGTGGGTATTTAGGCCTCCAGGGATAAGTTACAACCGCTAAAGTAATGAATGGGTTAACCCCTCCCACAAAGCCTAAACACCCACCCTGGGGCAACTACCCCCTTCACCCACCACCTCTACCACCAACACCACACAGGAATGGATAAAAGTGCTATTAGCCAAAAATGGCTAATAGCGCTTTGG
Source organism: Ascaphus truei (assembly GCF_040206685.1). Classification (NCBI taxonomy): domain Eukaryota; kingdom Metazoa; phylum Chordata; class Amphibia; order Anura; family Ascaphidae; genus Ascaphus; species Ascaphus truei. The sequence goes on along the minus strand of NC_134486.1, from coordinate 57,457,738 downwards.
CCCATTCAAGTAATCATTACAGGAATACCCCGGTTTAAGGACACTCACTTTAAGTACACTCGTGAGTAAGGACATATCGCCCAATAAGCAAAAGACAGATCGCGCATGCGCCTATCAGCACGTCCTGAACAGCAATACCGGCTCCCTACCTGTACCGAAGCTGTGCGCAAGCGGTGACACTATAGAGCCTGTTACAAATGCGTTATTTACATCATTTATGCACATATAGGACGATTGCAGTACAGTACATGCATCGATAAGTGGAAAAAACGTTGTGCTTCACTTTAAGTACATTTTCACTTTACATACATGCTGAATACCATAACACAAATGTCAGACCGTGAGGTAGGAACATGCCAATCTGATTGATATGGAGCTACCTGAATAGGCCCCAATGAATGATAAAAAGACCTGGCTCATTTCCTTCGCAAATCTTCTGATAGGACCTTTCACATATCAGCTAGTATGAGATAGATACAACCGGCTTTTGTTTATAGTGTACTGTACAGTACATCTATGGAATCTCTTTCTGCTCATTAGCCAATTGTGTTTAGAATCATACTGAACAGTCTATTTGTCATATGGATTAGTCTTCCATAGAATGTGCAGAATGTAAACTTTCCAGTACTGTAGTTTGGGGTGTTAGTTAATCAGCTAACCAAGAGGTTTGGTATACACAGCGGAGAGCTTTGGGCTGAAGTGTCAATATGTTTTCATGGCAACGTTTGTCTCTGTTTGACCACAATTTCCTGAAACCCTCTGATATTTTTTGTATACTGAATCTATCATTTAATGTCTTCCATACATTTTAAAAGGTACAGCATACACGAATTGTACAATAAGACATTTTCATTGGAATGTTTGGACTGTGTAAAACCTTTTCTTCTACCAGTGGGAAGCACAACACATGGCTATGTATTGCTCTGACAGCGATCTGGTTTGGTAGCTTTTATATTTTATACCGGCCTTGTGAGTTTTTTTATTTTTTTTCAAATGTACTTTCTTATTTTTGTTTGCAGAGATCCCCTTCATGTTTTTTCATCCTGCACATATTCTTCAGTGTGAAATCATTCATGATTTTTCTCTATCTCAGAAACGTTGCTATAAAATGATTCTACATACACTGTTTACACACTGCTCAGCCTACGGATATTCACTGGTAGGTGCAATTGAAAGGGTTAACCTAAATCAATAAAGCCAAAAGGGAAGAAAGAGAGAGCCCCTTCATCATACCATTGAGAAATAATGGCATGTGAATATGGTTTCGCTAAACTGGATGTGCTCCAATCAATTTATGTTTAAAACATGCCATTTATTTACAAATGAGAACATAAGCACCTAACACACTGAATGATACCCATAGAGATTATAAAAGAGAATCAATTAAACATATAAAGTGTTTCCTCCATGGTTATAAGAAATGTATTTATAGAGTCCAGACAGTTGCGCAGCAAACTGTTTTGTCAGAACACACATTTTTCTCATGTTAAGAATATATATCCGCAAGGAAGCCTGTTTTCATCAATTTAGGCTGTACAGTATTGTTGATGAGCTCTAGAATAAATAAAAGTGTATTTGTTGATCTTAATTTTGTGTGTTTTTTGTTCCTTTTCCCTACATGCTCCCCCTGGATTGTTTGAGAACCTGTCATACACCTTGGAACCCGTGAAACAGGTCCCACCAGAGGGTTTGAGCAGGGTTTTAAGATTTAAATTATTTTCACTGTATACTACTTATTTTATTATTATTTTACACTTTCATTTAAGTTGTTCACGCCTTTATATCACTTTGTTCACTACTTATTTGTAGATGTTAAGCCACGATATACTAATCTCCTCAGAAAAGAGATATGAGGAATGGCTAAAAGCGTTCTGCACAACCCTCCCAGTTCTGTGGGTAATATTTATATGTTTCTTATAAAACTGCACAGATATGCAGGTCCAGTGACATATACTATATATACAAATCCTAGACTAGTATTCCTGGAGTCACAGACAGCTCAATGTTCAAAAAACAATTAAAAACTAGTGCGACGCAAGGTGCACTAAGCATCTACAAAAAAAGAGCCTCCTCGCCTCTACAAAAGCCCCATAACAAATGCCACAATGTAGCCAGTGTCCCAGTACAGTGTGAATCAGGGGGAAGACAGAATGTGTATAAGACACGATCGAGAAGCCCTCGCCCCCCTCCCCGCCCCTTAACAAAGCCACCATTTATTGAATTAAAAAGTGTGCTACAGTTTAAGTCAAGGGGGAGATGCAATGTGTAGTAGACACCATCAAGGAGCATTCCCTCCCCAAGCAAAGATGTGTATCCTGAAAGAACAATTTGCTACATAACTGTTGAGACTCTATGTACACACACATTTCTCATGGTTATGGGGGAAGTTCGAATATGTTTCATTAATTCTCTTTTATACTCTCAATGGGTATCCTTCAGTTTTGTAAATAAAGGTTACGTTTTAACTATAAGTTGATTGGAACACACCCAGTTTATTGGAACACAACATTGGATGGAACACATCCATGATTTTATTTCTTAATGGTATTGAGTGTATTATGATGAAGGTGCTCTCTATTCTCTTTTGGGTTATTTATTCAATTATTCTTGCGGAAACATATTAACTGGTTTATAACTATGCTATGATTTTGGCAACAATATAGTCATTCTGCTATAACCAAATCCTCAAATTGACACATGATCCCCAGGGGTTTGCTGAATCCTGGAACTTTAATCTCTAATTCAATATACTGAGAAACCACTTCCCTGCAGTGGAAGTGGCTAGATCTCATTCATTTGCGTTAAACTAATCTCTTCTCCAGCACTGGGAAGTGGCATTTACAGCATATTGAAAATGGCCTATATCGGATCCATCAGAAATAAATAGATATGTAACTTGTACGTCAAATTCAATGTCTGATGTTAACTAAATATTCTATGTAGATTTTATTTATATAGAGAGCCAACAACATACAGTACGCAACTATTTTATAAAAGAACTACCCTGTTCTTTTATTGTAACCATGTATTTTTTATAACTCTGTGCCCAGGACATACTTGAAAACGAGAGGTATCTCTCAATGTATTACTTCCTGGTAAAACTTTTTTTATAAATAAATACATTTCATGATGTTTTTTTTGTGCAAGTCCCCTATTTATAATCCCGTAATTCTAATACAATAAGTGCAATAAACAAAAGCACAAGATATGAAAATAAAGCTTACAATATAAGTAATTCTAAATATTGATAAACAAAACTAAACAAAGCAAATTGGTCTGGGTGAAAGTATTTGCATCTGGATGGAAAACTGGAGGAAAGAAAACAGAGTTGTCATTAATGGAACCTTTTCAGGTTGGGCTAAGGTTGAAAGTGGAGTACCTCAAGGATCGATACTGTGATCCCTGCTTTTTAATTTGTTTAATAACGACATTGAAGTTGATATAGAGCGCAAAGTCTCCATCTTTGCTGACAACTCTAAATTATGTATGGTAGTAAAATCAGAGTACAATTCAATTTCTCTACAAAAGTACTTGAACAGAATGGAAGCTTGGGCAGGTAAATGGCAGATGAGGTTTAATACTGTACAGGTAAATGTAAGGTTTTGTATTTGGGAATCAAGAAAAATCATGCTCCATACAAACTAGGTTGAAAAAAGGTTGAGGACCTTGCTACAAAATTCCAAAAATTGTTGGTCGAGGGGGTGCTACCTTGGAAATATCCGAGGATAATGGGTAGTTGTACCAGGTGGTACAGGGGTGAAGAGTTTCCAAAAGCGATGCACGCCTCCTATTTAATACTAAATTGATATTAAGTAAAATCAATGTTTTAATGGGTGTTTAAAATAAGGCACACAATAATTGTGTAATGTTGAAGGAATTTAGGGAATGGGGTACTCTCCTATTGGTCAGTGGCACCTATGATGTGCTCCGCCGCTATCCTGTGATCAGACAGAGAGAGAGAGATATGGAAGTACACATCATGTTCCCTCTTGTACTTAGGTAGCCATTAGGTTACGGTCTCGGGATATATGACTTAAATCCTGGTGATACAGTTGCAGTTGACAGTATAATGGGCTGCATTCCAGGAAACCGTATAATAAGCATCTAATCATCTAAATGACAGTCTGCAACAAAGTTGCTTAGAGGGTGGATTCCTCCCCTGTGTAGTAGTGGCAACAATGTAAAATAAGGAGTATGCTCAGAGTGTTAAGCAGGGGGCTGTGGTCACAAGCAGGTTTTAATGCCGTATAATGTTGACAGCATACCTTGTAGTAGTTGCTTTAATGAATAAAATTGGTTAATCACATATATAAATCAAACTGTGTGTGTGGACACTGTCAAGGTAGTGCTATATTCCTTAGGTTGACTGCACAAGAAATGGTGTCAGTCTTGTATCCTGTGAAAGCTGTAAAAATATTACAACAAAGATTCAGTTACCAAATGACTTTATTAAGCATTCAGGTGCACACAGCTTATAAACAAAGCTTATTCTGGAGCCACAGGGAATACGCTGGGTAAAGTATGTCCAGACAGCTTAACTAGTTCCTTTTACAAGCACCACAAGTTCTTTGTCTTTTCTTCACTTTATTGGAAAGCAGCAGATATACAAAGTTACTTGCAGATGGTGGTGTAGTGAGAGAGGGCTTCTCTACAGTGAGGGTGCTTATAGTGGGGAAAAAGTAAAAAACGATACTCTTACCAAGAGGTGGAAGGCATGAGTTGTGCTTACTTAGCCTGCTGAGGTAGAAAGAAAGAAAATGGAGGATGTCTCACAGGAAGAGAGAATGGGCTGAGTAAACTCTGAATACAGGCAGGGGGCAATGGAACAGTCCACTATGCCTGGGGAATTAAAGGGGTTGTCATAGCAACCAACTCCAGCAAGCTAGGTGATAGGAAAAATATCTAAAAGTATCCATTTCCACCTGCATTGGGAATTATAACTGCATGGAAAATACTTCTAAATAAAGGGCTAGCAGGCAGAGCTGCAAAGAAGGGGCGGGAGGAACAGGGGGAGCAGAGATAGATAATCCTGTTCCAGGACAAAGCTCTCTGACAGGTATACGGCCTACACGATATATTTATACCCTAATACTAAAGCTCACGCCCCCTTTATGGGATGGTTTGTACGTCATAATATATACGTATAAGATAAACAGAATGAATATGAGAACATCAGTTTAATAACATAAATGTATAAGGAAAACAAAATGAATATGAGAGTCAGCTAAAATCATTATGCAAGCTCGTAACCTTTCCCCCATATACGCAGCATTCAGGGTCTTCTGTGTATATGCATTTCTTACGGGGGTACATTGACCGTGAAACCCAACCTCCGTCTCTGTTTCTACCTACCACTTTAAATGTGAAAAGTGACTGCTATCTCTAATCCCAGCTACACAGCGGCCTATCTCTGTCTCAAGGCTGTCTTGTAGCTGGTGATGGCTTAACATCAACAAATTTGCTGAGAGCGAAAACATTCTTTCAGACCTAAGCTATGTTTCCATTTCATGCTTCCAAGCAGATAAACACCAAAATGGATGACACACAGAGACAGAACACATCAAAATGGATGACAAGATCAGTCAAACAAAATGGCTGCAAACAAAATGGCTGCTTAAATCTTAGTGCTGATAATTGTCAGATATCAACATTGTATGTCTGAGTGCAATACTCAATTGTTCGTCTCAATCACAGCTAGAAAGGCTTCATGATCAGTGACTCATCCGCAGCATGTGTAGTTTCTCAAAACCAGATACCGGAAGTGGTGCTGGTGCACTGCAAACTCAGCCCCCTGGTCAAATGGTCGCAGACCCAAAAGATCCGCCGGCATCATGCCGATATATATTAAATTACATGGACATATAAGATAATAAATGACCCCCTTGGAGCGACAGTTCAAAAATTGATATCTTGAACTGTTTAGTTCCCTTGCTATCAGTAAACATAGATGTTTGACGCATATGTTTACAGGCAGAACAGCCACTGCACTTAAAAAATCCCTTCCTGTCAAAGGAAGATAAAAAAGTGGGATTTGTATATGAAATGTAGTGGCTGTGAAGCAGTTTATCTTTAAGGCTCGGAGATCTCCTACTCGTCAGTTCTACTCTCTGCCCCAGCACATGCTTTAAATCAGGATCCATCATAAGGATCGGCCAATGTTGTTGCAGGATACTCCTCAAGTGTGACCATTGTGGTTAAAGGTCCCTATAAACCTGATTTTGTTGGGAGTATCTACACCCTTTACTTTTGGTTTCAGCAAAGAGGTTCTGCTTATATTCTTACTCCGTTCATAACCTTGTTTGATTACCAATTGGCTATACCCTCTTGATTTAAATCTAGATTTCATCTCCATTGCTCTTTCTTCAAAGGTTGTAATATTCGAGCAGTTTCGTTTGAAACAAATGAATTCACTGATCGGGACTCCCGAGGTTTGGTGTCTTGGATGGGAACTAGAGGCATGTAAGATTTAATTAGTTGCCGTATCTTTTCTAAATATATCAGTATTCAGTTGACCAGTGGCGTCAATGCTGATACACAGATCAAAAAAATCAATAGAACTGGAGCTGTGCTTGGATGTCAATTTGATATTAAGGTTGTTGTGGTATTCACAAATTTGATTGGGTGGAGGGTAATTGCCGATTTACGTAAATTGACAACAGTGAGATTAAACCGGCTGATAAAGGCGGGAATGTTGTGATCTGGCCAAAAAACCAATATGAAAAGGAAGTATATAGTCAGCTTAGGGATACAGAATGCTATTCTGAGGTTGGATCAGACCCCACAGCTAAATGTAATATCGTATTGGATTGCATCTTGGAGAATGCCAGTTCACAGGGTACAATTACTTCAAAAATGAGTAAGGGCCCGATGTCCAAATTCCCTATTATATCCATCTTTTACATCCTGCCTAAGGTTCACAAAAAAAACCTGAATCTCCCTGGTAGACCAATTGTGGCAGGGGGGGGGGGGGGAGTTGAGTAAACCTGTCTGCCGATTTATTGATGCATTTTTGCATCCCATTGTTGAGACACTTCCAACCTATCTCAATGATACTATGGACGCATTGTCCAGGTTGAATGAGATTACGGTAGCTGGGAATGTGATCCTTACTACTTGTGGATGCGTTATACACCTCCATTCATCACCAAGGTGGCCTCAGAGCATCTAATTTCTCTAATTCACGAGATTTAATAGATTTACTCATGGAGTTAATGACTTATTTTTTTTTACCAATCTTTTTCCTTTATTGGAAGCTTGCAGTAGAAATACAGAAAGTAACAACAGTAGAAGCTTGACACTGAAGTCATAGGCACATGACTGTATTAGGTATGAGACAATCCAATAAACCTTTTTCTATTTTTAAAGTAAAAAGAGGGGGGGACGAGGGGCGAGGGATAGGTGGGAACAACAAGGAGAGAGAAGGGGGTGGGGGGGGTTTATTAACAATGGTGGGTCAAGGAGTCTCCGATCCCTCGCGCCCCGAGAGGGTCAGTTTTGGGCCAGAATCTCCAGGTGAGATGGGGCTCCCGAGCCAGGCCATGGTTCCCAGGTTTTATAGAATTGGGGCATTTTCTGTTTTAACATGGCTGTAAGCCTTTCCATGCTCATGACTGTGTCTATTCTGTTCACTACTGTTCTCCTGGAGGGTGCTTTTATTTGTTTCCAGGCCGCCGCAACTGAGCACCTAGCGGCTGTTAGGATAGCGGAGATTAACCTGGTCAGTGGGGCGGGGAGGACCTCTAGTGGTTTTCCCAGCATGTATGTCAGAGGGTCCAAGGGAACTTCCATTCCTAGGGTTTCATAAAGGAGTCTCTGGACTCTGGTCCAGAACTTCTGGAACTCCGGGAATGACCACCAAATGTGGGCCATGTCTCCCCTTTGGCCACATCCCCTCCAGCACAAATCTGTTGTGCCGGGGAAGATCTGGCTCAGTCTGCTCGGGGTTAGGTACCACTGAAATAGGATTTTATAGATATTTTCTTTTGTTATGGAGCAAATTGAAGTTTTGGAAGCTGCTTCCCAGACATCCTCCCAGTCCTCAAGGTCCATTTGCAGGTTTAGGTCTGCGTTCTATTTTTGCATGTAGGAATGGGACGGGGGGGGGGGAGGGAGGCCTCGATCGCTCTGTAAATCTCGGAAATTAATCCTCTCTGGTATTCGCCTTTTAGGCAGAGAGATTCGAATTTGGTCCGTGGGGGAAATTTAGAGTTTTGGGATAGAGCTCGAAGGAAATGCCTTATTTGTAGAAATTTGAAGATGTGAAGGTCGGGGGAGGAGTATTTAGTTTTGAGCTCCTGGAATTTCTGGGGTCTCTTTTCTTTGTATGCCTAGGATCATAGGATTACTGGGAGGGGGGTGGGGGATGCGTGGTGAGATTCTATTGCCAGCAGTTGGAAGTCAGGGGATTATTCCAGACAACCACCTGCCGCAGTTGAGCTGCTTAGTAATATCTGATCACGTCTGGAGCCCCCAGACCCTCTCTTGTCTTTGAGGACAACAAGACCGACCTCAGGACCCTAGGTTTTCGTTGTTTCCAAATAAATCGGAGAATGTGAGACTGTATGTTTCTTAATTCTGATAGCGGTATTGGGACTGGGAGGAATGACTTTTATTTTAACGCACAACTATTTTGTTTTTAAGAACAAATTTTATCCCCAAAAAAGAGATACTGCCATGGGAGTCACATGTGCCCCCTCGTACGCCAACCTATTTTTAGGTTGGTGGGAGCGAGAGGTAGTTTTAATTGAGACCAATAAGGGTATGACAGATCAGGTGTTGTTGTGGTTGAGATACATTGACGATATCCTTATCCTCTGGCAGGGCTCTGCGGAGGATTTTGGCGCTTTTGTCAATGTTCTCAACCGCAACAACCTTAATATCAAATTGACATCCAAGCACAGCTCCAGTTCTATTGATTTTTTTGGATCTGTGTATCAGCATTGACGCCACTGGTCAACTGAATACTATGGGGTCTATGCACTAAGCTCAATGCTATTGCGTCCGGATGAAAGAAAAAAGCACGTCCGTTAAAAAGTGAGGCCGGTGACCCGATTCACTAAGGCCTTGAGCCCATTTTTTAACGTACGTGTTTAAAATAGCCACAACGTACGTGTTGCTTTTTTCCCCCCTGCTAGCATTCTTAACCTTCACGTACGCTAGCTGATAGAAAAAAAGCCGCTTGTAACATTTGCATGGAGATTCTGTATCTCCATGCAAGGCTGTTACAGGCGATCGTACACTAAATAAATACATTTTAATAATAGTGTAGATGAGCAGGGGGTCTCCGTAGCTGAACCACATTGGTTTCAGGTCCGGGGGCCCCCTACTTCAGGAGATACAGGCCCCGTTATGGTGTGCCAGTATCCCCTGCACTTTCAAGCTCCCGCGTCACGTGACCGGGATATTTACATTCTGCAAGGGATACCGGCACCCCATAACGGGGACTGTATCTCCTGAAGTAGGGGGTCCCCGAGGCTGAAACCAATGCAGTTCAGCTCTGGAGACCCCCTACACATCTACACTACTGTCAAAACACACATAACAATAAACAATAATTCCTTACTGTAGCGGCTATCCGCTATGGTAATGAATCGGCATTCATGTACATTTTAATAATAGTGTGCCGGAGCAGGGGGTCCCCTGAGCTGAACCGCATTGATTTCTGCTTCAGAGACCCACTGCTTCCTGAGTTACAGGCCCCAGTATGGGGCATCGGAGGCCAATGTCGCCTCCATCTTTATAGCGTCCAAGACGCGACGTGGGCTCTATAAAGATGTCGGCGACACTGACACCGATGCCCCAAACCGGGGCCTGTAACTCGGGAAGCAGGGGGTCCCTGAGGCAGAAATCAATGCGGTTCAACTCAGGGGACCCCCTGCTCCCGCACACTATTAATAAAAATACATTAAAGCAGCTTCATTACCTTAGCGGCTATCCGCTAAGACAATGAAGGGGTTAAGGCACAATAGCATGTTTATTGGGGACAATTACCCCCAATAAACATAGCAATATACAACACATAGCCCCCCCCCGCCCCCTAACACATACTGCTGCGACACACTTTATTCGAGCAAATACCCAGTATGTACCTGGCAGATACCTGGAATGCGCCGCTCCTCACCTCAGACAAGCCCCGTTGCGTTTGCCTTCCCAGCCATGGTTCATGCCTGGCTGACGGGTGGCTGATCTGTTAAATGATAATGATTAGGATTTAATAGGCTGCAATGCTTCGCGTGTCTACCAGATGGCATAAATTCATGAATTGTAATGCAGTATATATATATATATACTGTGCAGTATTGCAGCCAGCGGGAATAAAATGCTTCAATCCCTGCCTGGAAAATAACGCAATGCACTCGGGCAGAAAACAGTCACAAACCTCAATACACCCGAGTATACCCGAATTCGTGGGACTAGCCGAGCTCGAATAAAGTGTGTCGCCAGTGTACAGTACCGTAATGGGCAAAAAAAACCTATTATCCAGATATGGATAAAAGATTATTTGCCCATTATGAAACACATAAAACATGCATAAATAAAAACATGAATTCTTAATCTTAAAATCACCACATTGCATATTACAATTAATCCAGCAGGACTTTTAAAAATAAACCAACAGACCAGCAGCTACACAAATGTATATGAAATGTCACACATTTGCATTGAGTGTGTACATGATGCAATTAATCTGTGCATCATCTAACACTATGCAAAATATATGTAAAAATAAAATACACTATGAACAATGTCCCCTAACTACCAATGCCATCATGAAAATCAAATAGAAACTAAGCAACATAAATACATTTACCATCAATCAATTAATCAATTTAATAAACCAATTACAATACAATACAAATCAATTATACAATTCCCTATTCAATTCCTAAAGCCAAATCATTGGCAAAAGAATTCTAATTGAAAGTAACCACCATCATTCCAATCTACCTACCAGAAATAAGCCATTAAAAAGAACCTGTAACTAAATACAAATTACATTATTCACACCAATGTATAAATAAAGCTGTTAAATACATTATACATACATGAAAAGAACATAAACATTAGCAAAACAATGAATTCTTATCCCTGTATGTCTATCCATATAGATAGATATACATAACATACAGGGGCAATAACAGAGCATAAAAAAAATGCATTTACATCCAAAAATCACATAGAATACACCCATTCAGTGTCCGTGAATGTATGTATATCCATAGGGACATAGATACATTCAGGGGCATTAAATGGGAATGAAAAAATAAAAGACATGAATAAAAAATCAAACAAACCTGTAAAAGTAAAAATAATACACTTTTCTTTTGTTTAATTACCATTAGATGCCCACTCACCGAAATCCAGGCGACCCGGAAGCACTGGAACCAATCCAAAGGTAACTATAAAATAATAAACCCTTACAATCCACAAAGGTGTCTTCTTTCTTCTATTTGTAATCCTTTACGTCAGTCTTGGGGTCTTCTTTTCTTCTTTGGGGTCTTCTCCATCTTCTTCCATCTTCTTACGCCACACCATTCTTTTCTTCTTAGGAGGGGAGGTGTTCCCTCCTCGGCGTCTGGCTTCAAAATGAGACGACATAGGCTTTTATAGGCCTATGATGTCACATTTTGGTCAAATGTTTCCCACGGCCCTGATTGAAAAACATGTGATTTGGAAAAAAAAAAAAAATTATGACGTCATTTAAAGGCAATGACGCCAGCCAATCAGAATGGCTGAGCTTCAATTGCCTTTAAGATGACGCCATCAAAACAAAGATGGCCGGCAACACATGGTACGGTAGCCAATCAGAGCATGGGAACGAAATCCCAACTCTGATTGGCTGAAGCAAAGCCTCTGTCACATGATCTACTTGAGCCAATCAGAGTTGCTGTCTATGCTACCTAGACCAGTGCAGTCACTGCCGGTCATGTGACCACCCATCGCGACGGAGCAGTTGTTTGAGGGTTGGCGGTGCAACGGGCTGCAACTACAACGGACTGCATGAGGATCATCAAGGCACGGCGCCACACACTTCATGAACCGTGAGTCCCTTCATCTCAACTTTATTAGTGCTCACAGGGGAGCCAGTTTCTGGGAGAGACTCCTACACTCACTTGCTTGAAGTTTGCCGTGACTTGCTCTAAGACTGCATTATTAAGCAACATTCAGCTACCATTTTTTCTTCTTGAGCACCTCGTGGGTTAACCCTTCGTTTACCCGTTTACATGTTTGCATGATTGTGCAGGTTGCTCGAAGCTCAGTGGATCTAAGGATACTCATATTTATGTTTGACATTCAGTTCATATATTATCTATTTGGAGGAATCCTGGTTCCAATAGGAGGCTGGTGGTGACTACCATTTTTTATTACATCATATTATACCCAATTTTTTCGTCTTTTTCTTTTTTCTACTTTTTATATATCTACGTAATATTTCGTTCTTCTTAATAAATTGCCAATATGGATGAGGAGCAAGATACCGCGATTGAACAGATTACTACTTATGTCCAAAAATGTGGGAATAATTCTGAGAGAACAAAAAGAGCCCTGCATATATTTGATGAAGTTTCTGATAACATCACATGTGATAATCCTACTGATCTTATAGATCACTTTGTTAAATTAGAGAAACTCTTAACCCAAGACATACGAATATTTTGGGATATTACAGCCTTGGAGAACTGTTTAAGGGTTAAGCGTATCCCTAGGGGCTTACGAATGAAAAAAAAATGCCATCTTTTGGTTTTCCTAATAAAGATTTTGAACTCCATTGGAGGAAAATTATGGATGAGTGCTCTGTGCAACTCATGGAGTTGATTGTACGTTGCAAGATCAGTGAGAAAAAATCTTTAACTACTGAAATAGAGACTCTAAAAAAAGAATTGTATAAATTTAAGGATATGGAACGATTTTCCCATAACGATAAAATTCTATTGCAGAACATTGATAAAATGGAGAAAGAGGTTGTCACAAAAAAACAAGAAACATTTTTTAGGGACAAAACCGATTATGAGAGAAATCAGGTTTACTTTTGGGAGAGGCCTGTCTCCACTCGGGAATTTGTTAGACCCAGAATCCCTTCTCACTCCACACGCCACAAATGGTCACCAGAGGATGATAATGTTGCTCAAAAACCAAATACTAGGTCTATTTTGAAGTCGCCACACTCAGAACGCAGGTCCAGTTTTGACACAGACTCGTCAGATACTACTGACAGACCATCAGTGTCCTTTTCCAAACATGGCCAATATGATAATAGAGATTCTGATGGTGGCTATTTCAATAAGACCTATATGATGAGTTCCAGAGATGATCGGTTCAGATCTGCTCCTTCAAATACAGATAATATCCAGACAAAAAACGGAAAAGGTGCAGAAGGGGCAAGAAGAACCGAGAAACCCTATTGCTCCGACAACAAGAGGAAGAAATACTTCTAGATTCAAATAAGAGCAACGTTATCAATATCTCTGACACTGTCCTGACACCACAACAAATTTTGCTTTTGAATAAAGGACTTAATTTCGCTCCTCAGGAGAACTTTGATCTATTTTCAACTATTATTGATCTACAGAAATATACGAGGAAACTGGCATTAAAGAAATTATTTTCTAGGAAGGATCATGCGGTTCAGAACTCTAATGTTGATTCTGATGTCTGTGACTCTGATAATGATTTGTCAAATGGAAATATTTGTTCTTTTGGGGAAAATGTCTTTAATTATGATATGCAAGCACTGTATGATGAGGGATGTACTGATACCCCTGTTGACCCCCCTTTTTTTGGTCATATAGACACTGGCCTCAAGAAATGTTTGGCGTTTATTCCTAATAGTTCTAAAGGACCTTGTGTTTCTACCTTTGAAAGGCTAGTAGACAGAGATCTGAGACTATTGGCCAAAGGTTTTTCCTTTTTGGGTTCATTTCCTACATCTGATAATCTCACTAGACAAGAGAGGATAGATTTGGATTTATTGAGGAATGATAAATCCATTACTATCAAAAATGCTGATAAGGGGGGAGCCATCATAGTGCAGTCATCCGCTAAATACAGAGAGGAAGCATTAAGACTATTAAGTGACACCAACTTTTATCTCAGATTGAGAACTGACCCCACCAAAGTGTTCCTTGGGGAGTTACGGAAATTATTGGAATTGGGTGATGTACTATATGTTTTAAGTACAAAAGTGAGACAGTTCCTAACGTGATTTTCCTGTCATACCGGTTCCACCATCTCCCAAAGATCCATAAATCACTGGAGAGCCCTCTGGGGCGACCCATTGTCTCCAGTATTGGGTCTTTGGGAGATGGTGTTTCCCGGTATGTTGATAAATTCCTTCAACCTATTGTGCGTACTTTGCCTTCATTTATACAAGATACTACAGCTCTATTGATTGCTTTACAGAACATTGTGTGGAAAGACGGATAAAGATGGGTCACCATGGATGTCACATCACTTTACACGATTATAGAGCACAAGCATGGCCTACAAGCCATTTATCACTTTCTTCAGTTATCCTCATTTTCCACAGCACAGATCACTTTTATTAATGACTCTATTTTGTTTTTATTAACACACAACTATTTTCTTTTTGATTCACATTTCTTTCTTCAAAAAGCAGGGCAGGGCTATGGGGACCTCTTTTGCACCCTCATATGCCAATCTCTTTATGGGCTTGTGGGAATCTGTTCACATCTGTGGTAGCACCAACACTTTTCGTTCTAATATCATTTTTTACAAACGGTACATCGATGATTTGATTTTTATTTGGGATGGTGATTTAGATAGTTTACACACTTTTTTTCACACTCAACAATAATGATATCAATCTTAAATTCACATATCAAACTGATATACATAGAATTAACTATCTTGATGTGACACTCCATGGTGACCCTAATACAATTATTCAAACTGATATTTTCACCAAGCCTCATTCTAGGAACTCTTATTTACACGCAAAGAGTAGCCACCCTAAATCCCTGATCCGTGGGATCCCTAAGAGTCAATTTTTAAGATATAAAAGATTGTGTTCTAATCAAGAAACATTTTTGCAACATTCATAGACATTAAGTTCAAAGTTTTTAGCAAGAGGGTACTCCCAAAATGATGTACATCAAGCCTTTATGAATGCAGAATCTCTGGATCGGACAAGCTTGGTCAAATACAACAAACAAAAAAAGAGCAAATTTTGTGATAGATTTATCACTAAATATAGTAAACAGACATCACTAATCCGAAAAATTATTTCCAAACACGAACATACTCAAATTGGACTCTGATTTGGAGCCTATCACTCAACGTGGACCTAGATTCGCATTCAGAAAGGCCAATACCCTTGCCTCTTCTATTTCCAGAAGTCTTTTTCAGTCAGGACATCAGTCACGTATAGGGAATATACCTAAAGGATTTCATAAATGTGGTTTTTGCAGATATTGTCAGTATGCTTTGCCCAAACAAAAGAGTACATACACTTTATCCCAACACTAGATATAGGATTAGTACCTTTATTAATTGCCACACTAGCTATGTGGTGTGCATTATTGTTTGTGGGTGTAATCGCAAATATGTGGGAAAGACCATTAGGTCTCTACACATTAGGATTTCTGAACACACGAGACTCATCAATAAGCAGGACACACTACATCCAGTGTCTAAACACTTCACTGAGTGCCCTTATGGTGGGTTAAAAAACTTTCGATTTTTTGGCATTGAACATGTTACTCTTAAAATTAGGGGTGGCAATAGGCTTAATAGCCTTAATAAAAAAGAAATGCAATGGATTTTGTCTCTCAATACCCTACAACCATATGGCCTAAATGTTGAATGGGAATTACAACACTTTCTTCATGAGTAATTGGTTTTCATTATCCCTTTCCCCTCCTCCTCCTCTTTCCCCCCTCCCCCTCCTCTCCTCCTTCTTTCTCTCCCCCCCCCCCCTCCACCCCCCCTTCCTCCCCCTGCTCCCCTTACCTTTCCCATGTTTTCAATATTTTCTTTATGAGCCATTCTTCTTGCAAATTTAACCCACTTTGGATATGTGCTGTGTGTCTATTTTGACTCATTATTTATCATTTTGTAACTTTATATATTGCTACTTTATATGCATGTTCAGTTGGCTGCTATTGCTACTTCTGTTTCTTTATTTGGGTATATTTTCATATAGATACTTTCATATTTGTATTGCATTTTTTAACACAAGTGTATTTACTGAGATTGATGATTTTATTTTGTTTTTAATTTGTTGACCAGTGGCCCATTTACTATTTCTGTTCATTTCTTTGTGTTGTTACTTGTTTTGCAATGCATATGTTCTGTAATAGGTTTATACATCTCTGGTCTCAATTTTAATTGCCACATTTGTTTGCATATCTCTGATACAGGCACGTCACACTCTACACCTGCTGCCCATCAGCTGATGAGCAGCAATCACAGGTGTTTGAGTTTGAACGTGCTATATCAGGATGTCCAGTTCCACTGACGGATCACTCTTTGACAAAGGCCTCATGGGCTGAAACGCGTCAGAGGATCCGTCAGTACTACACTTCGTCTCAATAAAGTTTTATTAGTCACCATCCCAGCCTTCTCTCGCTCTTTCACGACGGCTGTGCATCGTTCCTGCCTCCTGTGGGAGGAGTTCCTGTTTCCTGTTTGTCTTCGGTAGCACGCCGGGTTGCTGTCTATGCTACCTTTGACCAGTGCAGTCACCGCCGGTCATGTGACCAGCCATCGCGACAGAGCAGTGGCTTGAGGGTTGGCGGTGCAACGGACTGCAACTACAACGGACTGCATGAGGATCATCAAGGCACGGCGCCACACACTTCATGAACCGTGAGTCCCTTCATCTCAACTTTATTAGTGCTCACAGGGGAGCCAGTTGCTGGGAGAGACTCCTACGCTCACTTGCTTGAAGTTTGCCGTGACTTGCTCTAAGACTGCATTATTAAGCAACATTCAGCTACCATTTTTTCTTCTTGAGCACCTCGTGGGTTAACCCTTCGTTTACCCATTTACATGTTAGCAAGGGAACTAAACATTTCAAGATATCAATTTTTGAACTGTCGCTCCAAGGGGGTCATTTATTATCTTACTGTAATGATCATGCTTGCAACAAACCGGGACCGAACCGCAGGGCTGAGGTGGGGATGTATATGCCCTGACCTTAGGCCACGGAGTCAGGTCCGGAGTGCGGATTCCATGGTCAGACATAGCTGGATCAGGGTTGGAGAAAGCAGCGTTAATGTTATCCAGGCTGGGGTCAAGGCAGGCGGCACAGGAGCAGGGTCGAGGTACAAGCAAAATTCGGCAACGGGAAAACTTCAGCGAAGATGCTCAGCACGACAGGGAAAAGACAGGAGTCACAGGATCATGAAGCTTCAGTACAGGGACTTCAGCACAGGAACAATATCCACTTGGAGGAAGCAGGAACCAGAAGACACAGTGCTGGGAATCCAACGCTTCAGCACGGGAAGGCAGGAAAAGTTCAGTGAAGCCGCTTCAGCGTGGCAGGGAAACAGGAACTTGGAGCGGAGCAGCTTCAGCATAGGAAAAGGACCCCTGAAAGGAGGACAGGGGTAGGACAGCACGAAGGCCTCTGCAAGCGGAATAAGCAGCAGGCCACAGGAACTTGACACTTAGCACTTGGGATCCAGTGCTTCAGCACAGGAACAGAATGGCCAGACAGGCGTGCTTGTAGCAAGCACAGTTACATCCAAACAGACTTGGATTATGCTTAGCCACTTCCTGGGGGGAAGGGCTAACCCTAAATAGCATGGGCAGCAAATAGGGACAGAGCTGCATAGCAAGCAGCATGAAGGAGACTGCAGAGTGAGTCCAGAACAGGTGATACTTGATTGCAGCAGCAAGAAAGGGGTTGTCTGGAAACTCCACAGCTATGCAAGGATGAGTTCCAGCCAAAACCCAGGAGCCGATTCCTCACACTTACATGCCATGTAATTTAATATACATCGGCATGACTACGAGAGAAGTTCGTTTTAGGATTTTAGAACATTGCCGAAACATTAAGCTCGTGCAAAGGGACTTGGAATCTTTCAAAAAGATTACTTCAGCTGCCAAACATTTTTTGCAGAAGCATGGGGCTGATAACACATTACTGTCCGCATTTGCCATAGAACGTGTCTCTTTAAGGATACGAGGTGGCGACATTGGAAGACCCTTCTACAGAAGGAGTGTCGGTGGATTGTGTTATTGGGGTCCATGTTAACCCAAGGTTTGAATGATTACCTAGGGTTTTCAATGTTTCTGTAATTAAGGGTGTCTGCTGTGTTTCTTTTTTCTTTTCCTCCTCTTTAATTTCAATTTTATGGGGATTTATGGATAGTATTTAGGTTGATGGCTGTTTTTATTTTGTATTTATTTTCAGTCATTTACAGTTATACATTTTAATTTCCCCACCTTTTTTCCTCTCTGTTGGTATCTTAATATAGTTGTTTTAAATTTGGATTATTAATACTCTTTTTTCTTTTGTCATTACTCTAGATATATTCTACATATATAATGTACACTGACTATTTTATCATCAGTTTGAGACATTATTTGGATGATGAAAAAGAACGTGATAATTACTATCCTTTTCTCCTGAAGAAATGGCCGATATATGTCTTATTCCTGTTGCAACATCAGAGTTTCTGCTCTACTTATGCTGCAGGACAATTTGTCCTATTACCTTGTGATGCCTACATTATGCACAATGTATGGAGGTTCAGTCGTAAAGGTCTTTTTGGACTTTTCTCCAACTAATAGCCGATCTCCACTGAGGCACTCTACTGCGCATGACACTATGACGTATAAGTGTAAACAGCGTGATCTCAGCTGACTGCAGCAGTGTCTGTATGATGTGGCGTACCTATGCACATGCGCGGCTGCTTTACCTTTGCAGTGATTGGACATTATTATTGGCGCAAAAATGACGTCATGAATTAGAGCCCTTTAAAAAACGGAGCTGTTCATAAGCAACTTCACCAACTTGGGAAGCAGCCCGTTAGGGCGAAACGCGTTGTGGTGTTTATCTGACGCTGTACTCCTGGTCTCTGTTGGACTATGGTGACATCGGGTGGGACTTTTCTGATATGTTATGATTCACTCCGGTTGGGGTGACCCTATTCAGGACACTTTCCATTGCCTTCTCAAGCACTTCTAGGAGCTGAGTATACCCTTCATTCTGGTTTTCATTGGTGCTCTAGCAGCTTATACCAGTCTTTGTACTGGTTCTAAGTGCATTGCCATATGATTTACCCGATTTCCAATTACAGTGTTGCTATGAGATCTTGCAACTGGGTCACTATGTAATTACTCTTCTTCCCTCTCCCCTCTCTTATGCGGGCTATATTTACAGCCTAGAGTTATATAGGGGATGGTTTCAGTGCTCATTTACATGTGATTAGGAATGTTTAGTGTTAAGATTGTGCTCATCCATGCATGTTGGTTAATGTCCTGGTGGTTTTTTTTTTTTATACTGCACACAGTTTTTGAGTGAAGGGTTTTGCCATACCTCTTTTTTGTGATAACCGGACGGTTATAATCACTGTGGGTACATTTGTCCCCATGGTGGTTTTATAGATAGGTTTTATTTTGGCCAAAATTTAGTGGTTCTCTGTCTCTCTCACTCTTCAGTGAGAGAGGTGTCAAGGATTGATCTATGGCTAGACTGGATCCAAGTGGCAGGAACAGCAGGGAGCGTGGTTGGGGTCACAAGCAGAGGTCGGAGGCAGGGGGCAGATAGCGTGGTCGAAGTCACAAGCAGAGGTCGGAGGCAGGCAGCAGATAGCATGTTTGAGGTCACAAGCAGAGGTCGGCAGCAAGGAGACAGGAACAGGACAACAGCAATAGCAGTAGCAAACACAGGAGCTGGAGGAACCAGTATAGACAGGCAAGGAAGGAACAGAAAAGGGAGGTTTAAATAGGCAGGCTGAGAGGCAGAACAGAGGTCCAGAGGTGTCAGGTTTCAGGGTCTAGAAGCAAGCACAACATCAGTCCCGGTGGATGTTCATGGGTACTGCAGGCTAGAACTTGACAGGTGCAAAGGTGCCAGGTTTGTTTAATTGTTTTGTATTTTAACAGTGGATGCCTGTGCCATTTCCTTTGGCTATTAGGTATAACTTAAGCGGGAGTATATGGTCTCCTGTTTGACCATATGCATTTTTTTTGTTTTTGTGGATACATCCGTTCTTTTACTGGATATTGTATCCTTATGTACATATTTACACTCTTAATGGGACAATAGTTCCTTTGTTGGATACTATATCTTTATGTACATTACTATTTCTTTAACCTGGAGTGCAATGTGAAAAGCGGACTGCTGTGACCTTGTCACTTTCTCTGTATCTTGGTCCTTACAGTTCCACAGATCATTACATAGAAATAGTTCAGCTTCCGGTGGAGGTTTATCAAGAAAAGAATCATTTGAGTAGGCTCCCTTAATTCGTGTGAGGAGATCTGCGGAAAACGTAACTCTCAGAGTTTTTTTATTTGGTAGAATAGTTCCTTCTTGTGCTTTATCTGAACAAGGATTAGGTAATAACCGTGACAAGGCATCAGCCTTCCCATTCTTGGAGCCAGGGCGGTATGAGATGTGAAACTGAAATCTTGCGAAGAATAGCGCCTACCTGGCTTGTCACGCAGACAGTCTCTTTGCGGATCGAATAAATTCTAAGTTCCTGTGATCCGTAAAGATGGTAACTGGGTGATTGGCCCCTCAAGTAAATGCCTACACTCTGAGAATGCGGCTTTTATCACCAAAAGTTCCTTGTTTCTGATCATAATTTCTTCCAGCTGTTGACATTTGATACACATCGAGAGCGCAAGGATGAACAAGCATCTTGGGTCCAATTCTTTGTGAAAGGATGTCACCAACAGCAGAGTCGGATGCGTCCACTTCCATGACACAGTGATATCCCTTCTCAAGATATCCCAATATTCTCAAGATATCCCAATATTTACACATTATTTTCCTGATCTGTTTCCTGTTTGCAAAAATCAGTAATAAACATTGGTATTTTCTGAGTGTCATGAGTAGAGCTTCGAATTTTAGGAGTAAGTAAAGATTCTCTCAATACATCTCTACTTTTACTGACCAATATGTTTATCATATCCTTTATCAATGAATCTTTGCGTCAACATTTTTGATTGCTCATCAAAGTCAGTAATTTGAGAGCAATTTCTACGTACTCTAAGAAATTGCCCATAGGGTATATTATTGAGCCACTGAACAGAATGATTGCTATGATAATCTAAATATGAATTGACATCCACTTTATGGAGAAAAAAAAATTGTAACAATGTGATTGTTTAAAACCAGAGACAGAACATGAAACACAGACAGAGCTCAGTGCACATACAGTGAAACTTATACACGGTACAGTGCCTAAATATATATGTATAGATATCTATTAAATAAAATGGTCTTTTAGTTTAACATTTTGGCCAAAGTGTTGTAAGCCCTTGAGCCCCTACATGGCAGACCACATCTCAAGGGTCCCTAACACTAATATAAATTCTTAATAACCTGTGCATTACCAGGAAGAATGATTTATAATAAATCTGTCAAAATTAGTTGCATAGTTCTAAGTCTGATTGAAGCTTTTATTAACCAGGACATTACCAGGAAAAACACTCTGTATTAGATTTGTCACAATCATACTGCAAGCAAGCAAGTTCCCCTGAGAGTGGGAGATGCAGTGGAGTGAGCTTTTAACCATTTAAATGTGGGAGGGGGTGAGCTTCAACTAGGTAGGAGGAGCCACTCTCCAATCAGCTAAGACCAGCTGAACAAGAATTGTAAAACTTACAGGACACCCACAAGCTCATATTGAACCCCCAAAATAACCACTTGAGCAGAGAGAGAGAGAGAGAGAGAGAGAGAGAGAGAGAGAGAGAGAGAGAGAGAGAGAGAGAGAGAGAGAGAGAGAGAGAGAGAGAGAGAGAGAGAGAGAGAGATCTTGCTCCCTTAATGTAGTGTCCTATGATGCAATAAAGTAAAATGTTCAAAGAGAGAAGAAAAAAAAGATACATAAAATGTGGTCTGTAGGCATTAAAAAATTATTTAAATATTTTACTTGAGATTGAGACAAATATATTTTTCCTCAAGCATGTTGTGTATTTAGAATTTGACCCTCATGTCATATTACCAGGAGATTAGTAAGAGACGTGTGTGGGCTTGTTGTCTCATTGTTAGTATTTCAACTGTGCTATTCAAATGTTGACAGCTTTCTTTTCAGGAAAATAATGGATGTTTTTTTGCCTGGCGTTACCATGATGTCAAACCATTGATCAGGTTAGTTGCCCCGCATCAAGACCAAATGTTAAAGTCTGCATCATAGTCCTCAATGTCAGTGTTGTTTTGTTTAGGACTGTTAATATGTTTTTATCTGTTTTTGCTCTCTGTGTTTTTGTTGTAAAAGTCGGAGGTCACCGTGACAACCCTACCTTCAAAAACTGGATTGAATGAGGGTTAGAGAGGATGAGCCTATGACCAGTTTGACGAGGATGATCAGGAAAGAGTTTAGTAACTGAAAGTTTACAGGCTTTGGTGAAAAGCAGAGAATGAAGGAAAGATGTTATGGAACGAAGGGCAGAGAGTTAAGGACAGTTACATTTAACAGTGTAAACACAGATAGGTGGGTAACACATCTATCAAGTTCCAATAATATAAATGAGCAGGAATAAGACCAACAATTGGAAGTCTAAATAATACAGTCATTAGAGTCATAATTCCCAATACTACTACAAATTAGAAGTTTTAACTGCGCTTTTACAATTAAAGCTTTCCTCGTATACTCTCCCCTTTCTCTGGACTCTCTTCGTGCCAATGTTCACCAGGCTTGCTCTCAATTCAAGTCTCCATTGAAAAGCCACCTATTAACGAATGCATTTCAATAGCACTGATATCAATAAATGTAATTTCATTCAACAAATACCCATACTCTATGTAATACACTGAGGCCTATTGCACCCAGGGCTGCCAAGGTGGCAAAGCAGGTGTGCCAGGAGGTGGAAGGTGCCCGGCTGACCGGAACACCTAGCGTCACTAGCAGCATGTAAAGCGTGTGACAATATATAATTCTACATTCTTACCTAAGCTGGCAATCGTTTGGTTCTCCTGTTATAAATATGTAAAACCCTGATTGTGTGCTGAACAAAATGTCCGCCTTCATACTTTGTGCTGCAGTCTGATACAGTATGTAACATTATATTACTAAGGTAACACATTATAGTTACTGCTTTAAGAGTAATAGACAGGGCTGCTTGTGATACTTTGTTGCCAAAGGGCAGAGCTCAAAAAGGTGTGTGCCAGAGTCTGTTTCTCACAGAAGAAATGGATGCCCTCCTACTGTCTTTGTACATTCTCCCCACCAATTAGATTGTAAGCTCTTCGGAGCAGGGACTCCTCTTCAACAATGTTACTTTTATGTCTGAAACACTTATTCCCATGATCTGTTATTTGTACTATTTGTTATTTATATGATTGTCACGTGTATTACTGCGTTGAAGCGCTTGGTACATTAATGGCTCTATATAAATAAAGACATATATACTGTACATACATGTGACTTTCTAAATGGTTGCTGTAGCAACCAAAGAATGATTAGTGCATAAATAAAATCATAAACAATGGCATTAGAAGTTCTTTAAAAATGGAAACAGAATTATTTAATACTACAAAACTGATTTATTAAAAAAAAAAAAAACCAGTGTACAGGCAGGTTATTCGACACAATGCGTTACTCAAAATGGTGTTGGATAGCGAAACGTCTTAAAGCGAAACACGTTTTCCCATAGGAACACTGTTTAAATGAAAGGTTCTGTTCCTGAAGGCATTTTTAACGCTAAAATACACCAAATATTTTATGCAGGCAATAAGATACGCAGCACACACATATATTATATAGTGTATATACGGTATTATATATATATATAATATCATAAAATATAATAATTAAGTAATAATCCCCGAAGATTTGCAGGCCCAAGGCGAAGCCGAGGGACTTTAACCCAGCCAGGGCATTATTGGCCAGTAAAGCCCTGTTCTGAGGGGATTATTACTATAATAGGCTAAATGTAGGCTTATTTCATAAATAATAGACACTTTTGTATAGTTAAACAGATTTTTTTATTCAAATAAAATGGTAAATACATGAAACCACCTCTATATACTCTTACACTGCAGATATCTATATCCACACACTGCCGCCCCCTCTGTGTACACACACACACACACACACACACACACACACACACACACACACACACACACACACACACACACACACACACACACACACACACACACACAGCAGCTCACACACAAACTGCTGCTACACACATGCACACACAAAACAGCACACCACACATAACACAGTGCCTCTAGACACACACACACACACACACACACACACACACACACACACACACACATACTGGCGCTCTAGACACACAACACAGCACCTTCTCTACACTCACTACACAGCACCTCTACACACACAGCAGCAGCTCTACACACACAAACTCTGCTGCTACACACACATGCTGCACCCATAAACACTGCTACTGACACACAAACACACACACACACACACACACACACACACACACACACACACACACACACACACACACACACACAGCAGCTCACACACAAACTGCTGCTACACACATGCACACACAAAACAGCACACCACACATAACACAGTGCCTCTAGACACACACACACACACACACACACACACACACACACACTGGCGCTCTAGACACACAACACAGCACCTTCTCTACACTCACTACACAGCACCTCTACACACACAGCAGCAGCTCTACACACACAAACTCTGCTGCTACACACACATGCTGCACCCATAAACACTGCTACTGACACACAAACACATACACACACACACACACACACACACACACACACATCAGCTCTACACTCACACAAACTGCTGCTACACATACAACAGCCACTTACTAAACTTTGCACTCTCCCCCCCACCTCTACACACAACACAGCACAACACAGCACCTCTACACAACACACACACAGACACACACACAACACTGCACCTCTATAGACAACACACTCACTTCTTTGCAGTCTCTCTCTTCCCCCCCCCCCCTCCTCCCAATTCAACTGAATCTGCTCAGAAAATCCAGTCAGCTTGGGATGGGGAGGAGTCAACCAGTGCCATGTCTCAGAGCTTTTACTTAATTCAAACCAATCCCCTGCCCTGTCTCAGCTGTTCTGAAAGCTGATTGGCTGGAAATAAACAGATTGAAAACTGCATTTTGCAAGCTGCTGAAATTCAGGGCATTACTGTGGATAATGCCCGGAATTTTAACCAATCAGAGAGCAGGGTTTTCAATAATTCCCTGAATTTTACTGCTTTAGCCTATAATATAATATATTATATAGTATAATATTATATAATATATATATTATATACACATAAACAACTTTGCAAAGCATCGTAAGAGCGTTGGATAAGCCATTTTGGCGTTGTAAAAATGAACATAGGTATGCATTGCATAGCGTTGGATAAGCCATTTGTTGTAAAGCGAAGCGTTGTAAAACGAGGACTGCCTGTTTAGGATTTTTCATGTTTTGCTGCTTTAACTCCTACAATGAGATGTATGAGACCTTGAAAGCTCATATAGTTCATGTATAAATGACATCTTTTAATTCTCACGTCGGGTGGTGAATTTTTACGTTTAAAACGCAATTGCTCGACTGACGGAATTTTCCGTGAAAGAGCAAAAGAGCTAAAAAAAAGTGTTTTAAGGACCGTGGATACAGCCAAACACAAATCAGTCGGGGATTCCAGAACAGTTTACACAGGGAAAGGAACTCTCTCCTGATTCCAAAAATTCGTAAAACTGAAGATTCCACGATTCGCTTCATTGGCACCTATAATTGTCAGTGGGCTAATTTGAGGGGAATTATTAATCAACACTTGGGCATTTTGCTGTCTGATGTGGATTTACGTTCGGTTCTGGGTAACTCAGTTAGTTTAACTAGCAGGAGGTCTCCTAACCTAAGAGACAAACTGGTTAGGAGCCATTATACTCCCACTCCCTCCAGTACATTTTTAATTGTAACACCAAAAAAGGCTTTTACAAATGCGGCATGTGCTCGGCTTGCCAGCACATGTCTCAAACATCCATTTTGTTGGATAGTACTGGCACAAAAGAATTTGATATTCGTTTCTTGCTGAAGTGCAAGTCGAAGGGAGTCATATAGTACATGAGCTGCCCATGCCGACTTATATACGTTGGCATGACTACATGAGAATTGCGATTCCGCATACTTGAGTATGTCCGTAGTATTAAAAACGCACAACGCGACACATCAGCCTGCAAGAAGATCACCAGTGTTGCACGACATTTCATGTCCTCACATGGTTCTGACCCCTCAGTTTTGGTAGCATTTGCCATCGATAGGGTGTCATAGGGTGTCATTAGAGGGGGAGATCTAGAGAAAAGTTTGCTTAAAAAGGAGTGTAGGTGGATTACACAGTTGGGTTCGCTTATGCCCCGTGGACTCAATGATTACATCGGGTATGCAATGTTTCTCTAGATCTCCCTCTTTTAGTATATACATGTCTGGTCCACAGTGTTCCTCTCCTGGGGCTTTCGATCTCCCTTCGGTCTTTTTATGGTCCTTTGTATTTTTATGATTTTAATATTTATATATTTTTTTCATCAATTAATTAATTTTATATATATTTTTTTTCCTTTATATATTAAATTGACTCATACTTTACTTTTCTGGGTTTATTATATTATATATATTTTTTCCACCTCCCTTTCTCCCTTTTGGTTTCCTGAGTGTTTATATATATTTTTAGGTGCTTTTCATTTTCCATTCTTAACTGCTCCTGTTTGCGTGTCTTTTATCTTTGAGGCTTATGGTGGAGGCCATAGGCATGTTCTCTTTATTATGTTTTATGTCCCTAATAACTTTATTTTTACGTTTCAGGGCTATATCTCTCTGTGGTATATCTAATATCTAATGAACATGCTGATTGGCCTACCCTACTCATGTGACCTGCTATCCAGCCACAAGTGATGCGCAACCTGCCAACACGATCTGCTTGCATCCGATTGATTGACTTAACCAGCTGACACATGACGTCACTGTATGCGCATAGCTTTAAAATCTTCACGTCACAGTCGAGATGACACTCCCGGAAGAAGCCCGCAGTGGCGAAACGGCCGTCGGAGCTGCTTGACGGGGATCCAGTTTGTTGGCTGATCTTTGCCTTAGGCCTGGGACATGGTCAGCGCTTATGCGCTGACCCGTGTTGAGCCATGCTGCTGCTCGGCACTGAGCCCCTGCAGCCGCAATGAGAGCGGCTTTAGCAGGGGCTCGCGCACGCATCAGCACGCTTGGGGAAGCGTGTGTCTGACGGAGTTTTGAAATTTCCCCGCTTGCCGGAGCGCAGGGCCCGTCACTTGAGCGGTTCGCCCAATGAGGGCGAACCAGCTCCGTGATGTCACCGGCCCGCCCCCGTCCTGCCCCCTGAAGGCGCGCTGTGGAAGGCCAGGGAAAGCACCGCTTTCCCTGAGCCTCAGCGCGCCTCAGCACTGGTTAAAGGCACTGTGTCCCAGGCCTTATGTCTCTCACACTGCTGTAAGAGGCTGCTTATGGGGGTTTTTTTGGCACACACAAACTGCACACTCACAGCACACTGCACACACTCACAGCACACTGCACACACTCACAGCACACTGCACAGCACACTGCACACACTGCACACACTCACAGCACCAGCACACACTCACAGCATGCACACAGCCCCCCACCTACCCCCCTACATTTGTTGTCAGCTGCTGGGGCATCGTGAGGCTGCTGGCAGGGATTAGTGCGGGGCTGGGGGGGGGGGGATTGGTGAGAGGCTGGGGAGGTGGATCGGTGCGGGGCTGGGGGATTAGTGCAGGGATCTGTGCGGGCTGGGGGCAGGATCGGTGCGGGGCTGTGGGGGGGATCGGTGTGGAGCTGTTGGGGGCAGTGAGGCTGCTGAGGGGAGTGCAGGGAATGCTGGGAGAAGTACGGTGGCTGCTGGAGGACGTGAAGGGCTGCCAGCGCCTCACTCCACCTCCTCCCACCTCCTCCTCCCTCCTCCCGATCAGGCGCACAGCGGGCATTTTTTAAAAAAAAATTAGCGAGACCCCGGTTATAGCGCGGTCGGATCGGGTGGCCCCAGAGGACCGCGCTATAACGGGGTTGTGCTGTATTTAGTAATATGTTTTCATGATTTTTTCAAATGCATTTAGTTATAGATTTCTCATCATATTGTGTGCCAGCGGTTCCTTTTTATTTGCAATCTTACCGTGCTATTGGTAGTGGTGGTGACAGCTACTAGGAAAATTTGCAAGCACCACATGATTTTTCTCTTTTCTTTTCAGAATACGTTCTCATATTTTTGTAGCACTTCCTTAATTCATATTTTCTCCAATATAACATTTTTTACCTTTCACTGTAGTAAAACAACTCTTACAAAAGGTGTTCAATGACCTCCAGGCTTTTAAATCACAAGGTGATTACAACCTGCTAATTCTTCCAGACCCTTCTGCTGTTTTTGATACTGTAGACAGTTTTCCCTCCTTAACATTCCCCGTTCACTTGTTGTATGCTTTTCCTCTTATCTTTCTTATCACTCTGTTTCTTTGGATGAGTCCTTATCTTCACCTGTGGGTGTACCTCAGGGATCTGTTCATGAACTCATTTGGATTTAGGTAAAACCTTTATGCAGATAACAACACACAGATATTTTATATCACAATTGAAAAGGCACATAAAGCAGTACTCTGTGCTTTAAGGTTTTTTTTTGTTGTTTTAATAAGCTGATTCGTGGTTCTCCTTCATTCGGGAACCACCAGTTTGCGAGA
Source organism: Ascaphus truei (assembly GCF_040206685.1). Taxonomy (NCBI): domain Eukaryota; kingdom Metazoa; phylum Chordata; class Amphibia; order Anura; family Ascaphidae; genus Ascaphus; species Ascaphus truei. Next base: position 57,428,839 of record NC_134486.1, on the reverse strand, counting down.
GACAATGGGGCCCTATTGTAGTAGCTCTGAAGTTGTCATTGCCAAACCATGTGGTTTGGCATGTTCAGAAGTCACAAAAGGAAATCTGAGGAAAATCCCTAATCTCTGTTGCAAATCACATCTTCTAAACAGTGACAACCCACATGGTTTACCATGTAGATCAGCTGCATTGTTCTTGTTGAAGGTAGTACTGTGTAGGGAGGGGGAATCCCTAAATTAATATTATCTCCAGTTGAATATATGTCCCCTCAAACCTCCCTCCAAATAAATTAGGGAGAGATACCTGTGCTGATAAAGGAATACACCTGAGGTACCCTGGGAGATATGCTAATGGGTATACAACGTATATTTAAATGAGTCACACAGCCTAAACTATATCGTAAAATATATCCTTAAGCCCAATCAGTCTAAGGGCCCTTGTGATGAAGGGAGTTCTAGTGTCAGACCCAACAGGATTAGAAACCCCAACCGCCTCTCATTCCTCCCCCTCCACGGCTCTGGAGGGAACTCGCATTTCCAATCTCCCCTGCTTTGAGGCGACGAGAAAAAAATACAGAGGTGGTTAAACCAGTTTAGCCTTTTGCACTTTTCAGAGCTACTAGAATTCAGCTAGTTTGCAAAGAAAATTGAATGTGGTCATTTCGTACGGATTTGCAGAGCGGGAATGGACCTGCTTCTAAAAAACCTTTTAAACACTGAATGGACAAGTGAGAAGGGATTACAGAATAGCAAAGCATGCTATCCGGGTAAGATTATGGTTTTACTTTTTGGTATCTTGTTTTAATTCTAATTGATCTAAATCCTCTAATACCAATGATTGAAAGTTCTCAATTGTGTTCCCTTTACAAAAGGTCGGGTTAAACTTCGATTTGGTTTTTAAAACAGTATGCTGATACTCAGGATTGGTAGGTGGAATGGGATATTGGTCCGCATTAACTCTACTGTGAAAAAACTTCTTAAGAGTTAATTTTCTGATGAACTTATTAACATCTATAAAAGTATTGAAAGCATTGAGGTTTTTTTGCCGGCGCAAAATTTAAACCTTTGGACAAAACTTCCTCCTGATCTTTAGTCAAAACTATACTGCTAATATTAAAAATGGGGGTGAGAGTAGGGTCCTGTTTAGCAATAGCTACCTTTTTATTGGACTTAATTGTATTCATTTTATACTGATTCCTGTTCAGTTGTACTTCTAGTCCAGTTCACATTTTACCACTCCCTTTGGAGTGTTTTCCCATGTGGCACTATTAATCTATTAGGGCAGCGGTGCGCAAACTGTGGGGCGCGACCCCCAGGGGGGGCGCGACACTGCCGACGGGGGGCGCGGGGTTTACAGAGGCCCCGCGTGCTTCCCGAAGGCACTTAAATTAAGTGCCGGGGGAGCTGCAGGGCCTCTGTAAACCTAACTTACCGTGGCTCCGGCGGCTTCCTCCCTGCGGCGCCATGGCAACGCGGCGTCAAAATGATGCTGCGAGGTCATGTGACGTCACGTTGCTATGGCAACGTGACGTCATTACGCCGGAGCGCGGGTAAGTTGGGGTTGGAGGGGGGCGCGGGAGCGAGGGGACAGCCGTCAGGGGGGCGCAGGGAAAAAAGTTTGCGCCCCCCTGTATTAGGGTATATATAGGGAAAGTTGGATAGCAGCTTATTATGTGCCCCTGAAGAAGCGGAACGCAAAACTAGTAGGGCAGAGGAGTCTGGTGTGTATGGTGTGTATTGTGCAGGAAGGAAACACACCAGGAAGGTACTTTTGGAAATTATGCACTGAAGATTCGCGAGATGCGAGGTACACTCATCACGTGACGCGGAAGCATTGTGTGGGTTGCACGGAGCTGCAGGCAGTGAGGGACGTGGGTCATTTCCTCCTTACAAGCTGCAGGAGTACACTCCGTGGGATCTACCACACAGGCTAAGGTGTCAGAGTTGAGCTGGTGGTGCGTGGGACTTTTTTTCTGTGTCAGAGGTACCGGTGTGGAGTACTCCAGTGGACATCCTGTTATAGAAAATTCTTCTAGCACCGTTGGAAGTTCTTGCTCAAGCACCGGTTCCTCCTTCTAGACTGTACTTACGTCTGTGCAAAGAGGTTCTTTGTTGGGGACATCAGTCCAAGTTCATCGGCCATCCCAGAGTGAAGCAAATGTCTTAATATTTATCACGCACGTACTCGTGGGCGGAGATTCTCAGCAATGTCAAAGAGTTTGTGGCCGCTTGGGCTCAAACCATGGGACCCAGATCTCTTCCATACCGTCTACTTCTACCACTACCAACCTCTGACCGGCCTTGGAACCATTTGGCAAAGGACTTTATTGTTGAGCTGCCACCCCTCCAGTCATTGGAACAGTTCCTTCATTGCTTTGTATCTGAACATATATTGACAGAGTTGATCCAAGGAGGATCAGAAAGATTCCCTCTATTATTAGCACTCAATGCTGGGTATAAGTAGGCGGACTATAGTGGTCCAACAGATAATTACTGTTATTAGGTCTATTTACCCATTAGATAACGGGAAGATCAAAAAACAAAAAAGTTTTATTAAATTCAAATATTGGCTAAAAACACATACAGTATATACATTCATCCATTAAAAAGAACTCCATAGTAGAGTGGCTGTGTATGCATCAAAGTTAGGTGTAACTTTCTATCGTAAATTCTGGCTGCTCTCACTAAGCATCCATTTCGTAAGTATAATACTGTTCAGGTCAGTAAGTATATGTTGGCATTAGCAGATAGGAAATTATGGTGTATACTTTCACTTCAAGTAAGGACTGATTTAGTCCATCATCATACTAGTACTCATGATTTCATATGCTCAGACCACAATCTATGGTAGGTATGTAGGTGTATCAAATGTAGTGGTAACTGAATTAGTTATCACATTCATATACTATGTACACAGGGATAGACGCGATTGGATATGAATTCCCAATGGGTATGTATAAATGTTTGTCTCCTGTATGATATCCAAAAGCGCGTCTATATATTCCGTATAGGAAAGTATATCTTTAGTTGTATATAGATCCCCACAGTGTCATCTCAATAATGACTGGCATATATACACATAATAACATGAATATCCTGTGAGAGTACACTTCCCCCATACTTATGGGGTGAGCGGTTACATCTCCTTTATATGGTATTTGTATCTGAACAGCAGGATAATTAGACGGAACTGCTCCCTTTTGCCGAGTTTTCCCAAAACTCCTAACAACATGGCTCCCCTCAAGTAGATAGACACGTTGCACTATATCTGTTACAGGAAAGAAAGTATTTGCTTTCAGCTGCTTGCTTTTTATTTCCTTTTCTGTTTTTTACATTACCAGTCCATAAATAGTTTGGCAGTTTGAAAAACGGACTCCCTTATCCATGATTTTACATTGTGTAGAATGTTGGTTTCTGCTAAAAGAAACACACAATTGAAGTGATGTCACCTCAAAAGAACACAATGTTTAGATGTCCTGTCACCGTGGTCATACTGTAGACTGCTATTTATAGTCCCAGACAATGACCATTTCCTTTGAATACATATTCATCTAAAATGCAAAATATCATGCAATGTGAGCACATATAGAAACGATGTAATTATACAGGTTTCACAACTAGAAGTAGTAATTAGTATTACGTCTGATTGCAATCTGGTATGAATCACACAACGCTTCTCAATATACTGTATTGGTGCTTCTTATCTCTAACTATAGAGCTGCCACTTTAAAGGTCCAGCCCCATAGAGACAAGGGAGTTATTCTATTAACTGCGATGGTGCCTGTCAGGGGACTATCACACACTGAGTTCAATGGGAGTTTCCACGCAATTGTGTCCCGATTGGTACCATCGCACTTCAATGACTAACCTCTAACATGAATTATTAAAGGCAGTGATATGTTCAATTGGTTAACACTTGTGAGCACGTGACAGGGTTAATGCACACAGCTAGCTAGCTGCCTCCCGTTCTCGTTCGCATGATACTTCAAATGAGTTAGTATTTTCCACCAATGCAGATAATGCAAAAACTATATTTGCCAGTCCCTATATGTCGGTTCCTGTTTACTAAAAAAAACAATGCACTTAAAACACAAAAATCTGTTGTAGCAAAATGTGTCAGAAAATGTAAATTACTTTCTACAAAACGTGCAACAATTCAATCAGTTCAATAAGAGCCCAAAGTATTACTTATCAAAGTTTAGATTTAATATACAAAAAATACAGTGCTTAGGTTACAGAAAAAGATTATTAAAAGAACATACAGTTATAATAAATGGATATGTAATGTAGGGTATACATTATATACAATACATTGCATGCACAGAGAAGATGTATATTATACGCTTATGTAACAGTTACAGACCAGATTAAAATGTGTGACAGCCTTAGTTTTGAAAGAACGTAAACTGGTGGTGGATGTGAGAGTCTCCGGTAGGTTGTTCCAGTTTTGGGGTGCTGTATATAGGAAGCTGTAACGTCGTCCGTTGTGGTATCCTTTTGGCCAGTGTGACCGGGACATTGGAACTTAACAAGGATACCAGCACCCCTACGGAGGTAAGTATCTCTGGAATCAGGGGGTCCCCGGAGCTGAAATGAACACTGTTCAGCTCCGGTGGCCCATTGCTTCAATCCTGTAAATAAAATAAAAAATTAAAATAGTCAAAAAATGTAATGCAATGCAGCGTGTTTTGCAGCTTTAACTCATTGACATTACCTTTGACTTCACTTTGTCTGGGTAATTTATCATTTTGAAAATGTTCTATTTCTGATCATGAACAGTATAAAATGTTTATCACTAAAGCAACACTAGATGGAGCCATAAAATCATATTGATGTAAATCTGGGACAGGGTTCTTAAAGTCTGTCTTGTCGCCGATCACTTCCCTGTGTATAATGGTCTTCTCAAGGACCATCACACATACTCAAATCTGCTAATCAATAGATTTAAATGTAAGTAAGCATGTAGGACCAAGATGTAAAAGCAGCATTCACCAATTATATAATGGCAGTGATAGAAATGTCATTGTTTGCAATTGAATTTCAAAGGTTTTTGGGACCTACATGAAAGTCTTCTGGGACCACAGTTTGAGAACCACTGAATGAATCTTTTATGCTAATTACAATACAGGCAGTCCTCGTTTTACAACGCTTCGCTTTACAACGAATGGCTTGTCCAACGCTATGCAATGCATACCTATGTTCATTTTTACAACGCCAAAACAGCTTATCCAACACTCTTACAATGCTTTGCAAAGTTGTTTATGTGTATAATATATATATATTATATAATATAATATTATACTATATAATAAATTATATTATTATATTTTATGTTATATTATACTGTATATATAATACAGTATATACACTATATAATTTATGTGTGTGCTGCGTATCTTATTGCCTGCATAAAATATTTGGTGTATTTTAGTGTTAAAAATGCCTTCAGGAACGAAACCTTTCATTTAAACAGTGTTCCTATGGGAAAACGTGTTTCGCTTTAAGACGTTTCGCTTTACAACGCCATTTTGAGTAACGCATTGTGTCGGATAACCGAGGACTTCCTGTATACAATATATAATTCACATATTAGTCAACTGAGATAAGATATTTGAGCACCTATTCCTTTAAATGTGCAAAGACTTTGGGGCCTATTCTAGTAACTTCGATAACTTTGCTGCCATCTCAAACGAGGTGGCACGTTCCCACCGAATGGTTTGTCATTTGTGTTATCACAGTATTCGGAAAGAATCGGAAACCATTACCACAAGTCACAAACCGCGAGGTAGGAAAATGCCAATACCGCTCGAGACAGCAGCGATCGTATCTCAGCCTCTCGAATTTCTCCCCAAGAAAATTTTAAACATGGCTGCTGGGATACCGGCACCCCATACACGGGGCCTGTACTCGGGAAGCAGGGGGTCCCTGGACCTGAAATTAATGCGGTTCTCCTCCGGAGACCCCCTGCTACAGTACACTGATATTAAAATTTAAATAAAAACAGTTTCATTACCTTAGCGGCCAGCTGCAAAGACAATGAAGGGGTTAACCCTGAGTTTCTTGGGGGTACAGCAGGTGACTGAAGGGGGTAATTGTGGGGTGGTTAGTGCTGCCGGGAAGGTTGCGGGAGGAGTTAACCCCTTTCACTACCATAGCGGTGGTAAAAATGGCTGCCATCACATGGTACTACAATCAATCAGATTGTGAGATATACCATGTGAGGCATTGCTTGAATTACCATGTGACAGCTTCCATTTTCTAAAAAAGAATGTGACATCATTTTAAAAGGATGATGTCAATCCTTTTTTTTTAAATTGAAGCTGGCACATGGTACTTCAACCAATCGGAATGGGGGTGTGTGATGCCTCACATGGCATATCTCACAATACGATTGGTTGTAGTACCATGTGCTGGCAGCCATTTTTGTTGAGGATGTCACGTCCCTCCCTTTAAGATGACGTTACATCCTTAAAAAAACAAAACCCTGTCTTATGGTATACCAGCCAATCGGATTGCCCATTGCCCATTGACTGCCAATGTGTTTATCTATGCCCCTTTCGGGCTATAGATAAACACAGTGACAAGCAATGCATTTTTTGGCGTTCTTGTTTTTATTTAATTGTTGTGTATTTTTGGTGCTTGTTTTATTTAATGTGTATTTTTGGTGCTTCTTTTATTTAATGTGTATTTTGGTGCTTGTTTTATTTAATTGTTGAGTATAAAAATTACATTCTAAATCCTACTTGCAAATCCCATCTCGCCACCCTTGGTGCGGTGAAATGAGATCTGTGATAAGCTCGCTAGTTCGCTACTAGAATAGCGTGATTTTCTCAAAAATGCAAGTTGGAGCTGTTTTTTCGCTCCCGCTCCGTGTGTTTGAGCCAGGAGCATTACCGCTCTTTGATAAAGCGCCTGTGACGGCGGGAAATGCGGCAGAGGTGCCTTTGTACTTTTCTTCTTTGGACAACATGCCTCAATAAATTTGATTTTATTTTTTACGACCCTGCCTCCAGTTCTCTCAGTTTGCAGTGCTCTCGGGGTCATCTTTTTTCTATTCTATACGGTTTACCAGCGGGACGCACGCCAGCATCGCAAGACCAGCAGAAGAGAAGCAACATGTCTCTGTGAATACATTGGTGGACAGGGTGTAGGGTTGAGATAACCCAAAAGAAATCCTATTTGCACTCCCTTCTACTATAAATGGCTGGGAAGAATTCAATCCCTCGGTAGAAAACCCCATACACCATATGGAGGATAAATATAAAAACAGTTTATTTAACACATATGCAAAGACAACTATAAATATTAAAAGAAACAGGGAGTGGGTGCAGGGAGTGGGTAGAGTAGTATAGTTATATATAGTGTGCTGTGATGAAACAGCTATAATTAATGTATGTATAACCTGTCTGTCGTCTGCATTGGTACTAGCAGTATGTGTTTAATCATGCACGCTGTGTAAGACATATATAACACAGCACTCCAAACACCAGTTAATACTAGTAGTATCATCAATGGTATACAGAGGGTTTAGCATCTATATCCCTTCCTGAGGGACTGTGCCGCACAATGTGCTGACTGGTTGTGGGCTATAGTGAAGGTGTAAATCCCATCAGTCATGTATACAGTGTCTGGCAGTTTGTACTTAACCAGGCACGCTGTGTTAACAGTAGAATCACACACTCAGCTTGTACCTAGAGTGCACAGCCAACAGGCTAAACAGGTAAATAGAGGCGCAGCAAAGCTACTAATCACCGAAGGGGCTATATATTATGTCTCCTGACCGTGTGATCGGATGACAAGCTCCCCCCCCCGGGCAAAGAAAAGCCACAAAGTCCTGACGCATATGTATCCAGCAAAGGGAACTGTGTATCACAAGTGCACCTATAACCAGGACAGTTGGCAGTGTGATCATGCAACAACTGTTGCAAGTAAGGCTCAGCTGTATACGACCTGATAATCGTGGCCTCTATTGCTCCAACACTCCTCCCTGCTCTCCGCTCACTGTTGACGTCGCGAGAGTGACGTCATCACACACTCTCGCGACGTCAACAGTGAGCGGAGTTGCATGATCACACTGCCAACTGTCCTGGTTATAGGTGCACTTGTGATACACAGTTCCCTTTGCTGGATACATATGCGTCAGGACTTTGTGGCTTTTCTTTGCCCGGGGGGGGGAGCTTGTCATCCGATCACACGGTCAGGAGACATAATATATATCCCCTTCGGTGATTAGTAGCTTTGCTGCGCCTCTATTTACCTGTTTAGCCTGTTGGCTGTGCACTCTAGGTACAAGCTGAGTGTGTGATTCTACTGTTAACACAGCGTGCCTGGTTAAGTACAAACTGCCAGACACTATATACATGACTGATGGGATTTACACCTTCAATATAGCCCACAACCAGTCAGCACATTGTGCGGCACAGTCCCTCAGGAAGGGATATAGATGCTAAACCCTCTGTATACCATTGATGATACTACTAGTATTAACTGGTGTTTGGAGTGCTGTGTTATATATGTCTTACACAGCGTGCATGATTAAACACATACTGCTAGTACCATTGCAGACGACAGACAGGTTATACATACATTAATTATAGCTGTTTCATCACAGCACACTATATATAACTATACTACTCTACCCACTCCCTGCACCCACTCCCTGTTTCTTTTAATATTTATAGTTGTCTTTGCATATGTGTTAAATAAACTGTTTTTATATATATCCTCCATATGGTGTATGGGGTTTTCTACCCAGGGATTGAATTCTTCCCAGCCATTTATAGTAGAAGGGAGTGCAAATAGGATTTCTTTTGGGTTATCTCAACCCTACACCCTGTCCACTCATACTTACCTCCCGTATGCACCCCTATCTAAATGTACATACTCTTGATAACCTTTTGGTGAGCGACAATACAACCCTTCTCAGTCTGTGAATACATTACCTGTTACCCATTCAGGGGATTATGGACATTTTACACTGTGATTACCAGCTTGGATCTAGAGCTGTGGGCTAATATATACCTACCTGCTGCACTGCTCTACAGGGCAAGGCTGCAGTGTTAGGTTTCTTCCCCGCAGGCTTATATCTTTGATCCAGAGCCCCAGTGACTGCTACAGCACAGGACTGCACGGACTGCTATACAAAGGGTCTGATCCAATTCTTGATTTTGTACATTGTTGTCTCTTTCCCGCTTTTGACAAATTACACGTACTTAGATTTTTGTAGCACCACTCAGGAGATTCATTTCTCTAAATTCTACATATTTTATAACGGAAATACAGTACGTTAACACATTTAGTGGAGCTTATTGATAAAAATTCCACCCCGTGATAAATGCGTGTGCTTTTTCTAAACCACATTTTCCATGTATGGTTTCAGATTTCCTTATGCTTTCAAAGGATTATTCCATTCTTTAAAATGGCTTTATTGTCTAAAATATGAGATGCTCATTAGTTCTGCAAAAACTATCCTTTTCTAGTGGAAGTTCTAAGTGAATTGATATTTGTGTGTTGAATCAATTTTTAAACAAGCTTTTTTTTAATTATCAGTGATATTCTTGTGTAGCGGACTTTCCCCCACCCTCTGGAAGATGTGCAGCTACGGTGTGTGTAGGGCGAAATACATGGGGGCTCACAGGAGGCCTGAGGCTCCGCTGCTGGTAGCCTGTGGTGTATCCTGGAACGATGCTCGGTAGCGCCTCCACCTGTGCGGGATTCTATGGTGTAGAACAGGCCTGCACAACACGCGGCACTCACTGTGCGGCCCGTGGCGGGCGGCGGCGGCTCTCCTACTCCTCCCTCCCCCGAGTCCGCTCTCCTCCCCCTCACTCCCCCGAGTCCGCCCTCCCTCCCCCGAGAACACCCTCCCTCCCCCGAGTCCGCTCTCCCTCTCCGCCACCCGCCACGAGCCAAGCCCGCTCTCCCCCTCCTCCCCCCTAGCCCGCTCTCAAGATTGCACACGCTTGCAGTGTGGCACTTCCGGTGCCCGCTGCTTGCGATCGCGCGCAGTCCTGCCTGCTCTGCCGCCATGATCTGAGGTGCAGGGGCTGATGTGAGGTGAGGAGGTGTAGGGGGGTGATGTGAGGTGAGGAGGTGCAGGGGGTGGTGAGGTGCAGGGGGTGATGTGAGGTGCAGGGGGTGATGTGAGGTGCAGGGGGTGATGTGAGGTGCAGGGGGATATGTGCAGGGGGGTGATGTGCAGGGGAGGTGATGTGAAGGGGGGGTGATGTGAAGGGGTGGGTGATGTGAATGGGTGGGTGATGTGAAGGGGGGGTGATGTGCAGGGGGGTGATGTGAAGGCGGGGTGATGTGAAGGGGGGCTGATGTGAAGGGGGGCTGATGTGAAGGGGGGGTGATGTGAAGCGGGGTGATGTGAATGGGGGGGTGATGTGAAAGGGGGGTGATGTGAAGCGGGGTGATGTGCAGGGGGGTGATGTGAAGGGGGGGTGATGTGAAGGGGGGGTGATGTGAAGGGGGGGTGATGTGAAGCGGGGTGATGTGAAGGGGGGGGGGTGATGTGAAAGGGGGGTAATGTGCAGGGGAGGTGATGTGAATGGGGGGTTGATGTGAAGGGGGAGTGATGTGCAGGGGGGTGATTGGAGGTGCAGGGGGTGATTGGAGGTGCAGGGGGGTGATTGGTGGTGCAGGGGGGTCATTGGAGGTGTAGGGGGGTCATTGGAGGTGCAGGGGAGGGTGATTAGAGGGGCAGGGGAGGGTGATTGGAGGTGCAGGGGAGGGTGATTGGAGGTGCAGGGGGGTGATTGGAGGTGCAGGGGAGGGTAATTGGAGGTGCAGGGGGGTGATTGGAGGTGCAGGGGGGGTGATTGGAGGTGCAGGGGGGTGAATGGAGGTGCAGGGGGGGAGAGTGATGTGAGGTGCAGGGGGGAGAGTGATGTGAGGTGCAGGGTGGGAGAATTATGTGAGGTGCAGAGGGGAGAATGATGTGAGGTGCAAGGGGGGAGAATGATGTGAGGTGCATGGGGGAGAATGATGTGAGGTGCAGGGGGAGAAGGATGTGAGGTCAGGGGGGGTGGGATGTGTGTGGTGTGAAGGGGGGTATTGTGTGTTTGATGTGGAGGGGGAGTATTGTGTGTGTGGGTGAGGGGAGATATGGGGGTATTCTCATATGTGAAGGGGAGATATGGGTGAGGGGGAGAGATGGGGAGTATCGCAAAGGTTGATAGTGATGGGTTCTGGGGGAGATATGAGAATGATGATGAGGGGTGCTGGGGGGATATATGAGGATGATGATGATGAGAGGTGCTGGAGGAGAGATGATGATGATGATGATGATGATGATGATGATGATGATGATTTTACCCGTGCGGCCCAATTTTTTTTTCCTTGGAGCATTTCGGCCCTTCTCGCATTATGACTTGTGCAGGCCTGGTGTAGAATGACCCCGTTACAGGACACATACAGAATACACACTTGGTAAAGCAGAGCAGTTTTACTACAGTATATGCAGCCAATATAGTTCCAGCCTACCCACTGTCAGGATTGCCTAGACCTCCTGCCTAGCCATAGCTTCCTTGTCCACTGGGTGTGCTGCTGCCTTCTGTTGGCTCTGGGTTCCTCTGTCTGTCTTCTTGTTGCGCCTGTCTCTGTCCTTATAGCTTGCTTCCTGTCTGTTGGTTTTGCCTTTGCTTCAAGTCAGACTCCATGCACATGCCTGTCTTTGATCCTGATCTGTTTATGTACAGTACCTGTACCTGTATTGTAGTCTGCTCACAGTAAAGGTCCTTGCTAGTAATCTGGCTTGTCCCTGGTTATTCCTGCTCCCTGGTCTCAGTCCCTGCTCCCTGTTCTCAGTTCCTGCCCCGCCCCGCCTGTCCTGTTCCAGTCTCCTCGTTGCCGACCTCTGCTTGTTACCTGACTTCGCTACCTGCCGCCTGCCTCGGACCCCTGCTTGTTACCTGACGTCGCTACCTGCCGCCTGCCTCGAACCTCTGCTTGTTTCCTGACTTCGCTACCTGCCGCCTGCCTCGGACCCCTGCTTGTGACCCCTACTTCGCTTCCTGCTGTTCCGGCCACCGAGAGCCTACCCGCCACAGGAGTCTCCCGTGACACCTACCAGGCCTCGCACGGCCGTAACCCCCAATACTCTGCCCCCTCTCAATGGAGTCACCATCCCCCAAAGTACCTAGGGGTCCTTGGGCACCCAACCAACCCTGTGTCCACAAGGTCAATCCCCCCACCCAATGTGTGGTACCGCGCGGCCCACTAATGTGTGAAGGTGAGTTGGTGCACTTAGTTGTGTACCTGCCGGGTGTGTCCACATCCGGGCATGCCGATGCCACGATGAAAGGATCCATGGATCCGAGGAATGTCCGCATAGCGACGCTGCCCCTGTAGAGGCGGAAGTTATCTGTGGGCCTGTCCCTGCAGCAACCACAAGCTGAGGGGAGTCGAGGCCTAGATGGGGCCTAATAGGGGTTATTTGGCCTAGTGCAGGTGCCACAGACACCTGCACACATTACCTACCCCTTCCTTGTCCCAGCTCAGACCGGCGTGGTCCTCAGCGCACCAAAAGTATCAATCCTGGTACAGGGACAATGCTGCAGCCCTATTGGCTGTTTTGGCTCATATGATCCCGCAGCCCCAGTGGCTGCTGGGCGTTGTAGTCCTCCTTGGAACTTTTCCTGCACTGGCCTCTGCTTGCGCTACCTGCGCAAAGCTCCTTAATGGCCGCTGGGCTGTCTTACCCTTTTGCGTGTCCCTGCGCATGCGTGGCCCATTCAAAAATGCGGCGCCCTGCAACGGGAGCCACCGGCGACTTGATCACCTCCTCTGCTTCCACAGTTCCCCTCCCTTGGCTACCGGCACCTGTCCCTGCCTTCCCCACAACCTCCAGCGGTACCCGCACCCCTCTGCAGCGGATCGGGAGGTAAGGGGCCAAGGGAGGGCAAAAGGGGATCAGGGGGACCCATGCTATACTTGTATAACCAAAATTCAACATTTGATATGAAAAGCTAAAAATGAATGATGAATAAATCCTAACTTAGTTTTAACTAAGATGGCTTGTTAGTTGCAAAAATTCATGGAACATATAAAAATGTAAATTCTGTGTAAGAAAACCAGGACTGGGGGTTTGAATCAGTCTTTCACACCACAATCAGCGTAAAACAGTTCAAGTCAATGTCAGTTTTTATGCAATCAGCTACTTTGGACAATATTGAATCAGGCCCTATGACTAACCAGTGACACATAAGCTACGTACTACAAACAGCATGATTACTGTACTGCACTTCTATAGAAAATGATGTGTTTTGTAGTCCTGCATTGTTTATGTGATGATGAGTATGGAAGTGGCCCATTTCTGTAAGCTACTGGGTGATACATGATATTTTTTAGACATTTCACATTAATGCAATTGAGCTTACATTTTCAATGCTATAAAACAAATCTAACCTTATAAAGCAACTGTTAAGAATGGGAGAACAAGAATTAAAAGGCAAATGCACAGCGCTTGACGGTATTAATGCTTGACAGGATCAATGTCAGATCGGGCAACAAAGCTTTTATCCTTATTAAAGCGTAAGCTCCACACACACAAAATAGAGTAGCGAGGAGCAATAAATAATCTCTGAAGATGGCTCCGTAAGAAAAAAGGACCTCAGATGGAACGAGGTGATATATACAAACAATAAGCGCAAATTAATTTTGTGTATTTTGCTAAAGTGATGGTGATAAATTAACACGTGTGTGCAACAAAATTTAAAAAAAGGAAGATAAAATGATCAAAACGGTGAAAAAAAGACTCCAGAAAAAGACTTGTTTTCACTTTGACTTGATTGTAGTGGGGCAGTATCTTCCGAGCGCAAACACTCTCACATGTGAAAAAAAGAAAACACAGGATAAAACAACAATTGTGCAACTCTGTGAATAAATTGTGGTTTGTTGGCTTCAGTAATGTAATGTAAACTCAAATGTTAATGTAAAAATATATCTGGTGTTTTCATATATAGGGGGATCAATGGAGCTTCACTTCCTCAGCAAAAGGAATATAAAAGACAAGAAGAAAGAGAGATAAAAAGTGCAATACTGTTTTATAGAAACAATGTGTGCAAGAAACGGATGAATTTTTAAAAATAAATAAATATATTTTTTATTAACATATATGTAACATGGACAACTAAGTGAACAATGTATTTATAATGTGCATACAATCCCCTCAGTGAGAGTAGGGCAACCTGTTGTATACTGGATACATAGAAGGGAATAGGTATTTCTAAGATCTGTCACACACTATTAGTACAGTATATATTGAAATGCTTCTCCGCTATTGTAAGGCTATCTAAATTAGATACTTTACAGCCAATTGATAGTAATGAGAGAAGTGTGCTGCATACATATATACATTGCCATAGCATGTGAAGGATAACAGTTTATAGAGTAATCTCAGTAGCAGGCTTCAAGGATCCTGCCACTAACAGCAGCTGTATCATAATCCATATCTCGTCCAGTAGTAATATATATATAACCAGATTTTAGGTCCTATAGTAGTCACGGTCGCTATTGCGGTTATCAAAAACCAACACTGTGTATCCATATATCCAGCGTTAGTTACCCTTCAGTAAATCACTATGCTACTCCGTAATGACACCGTCAAATCATGATACTAGTTTGCATAGTTGTAAGCAACATTGTTTATAAGTTCTTCCTACTTTATACACAACTTAGGATATAATATCCACAATCTGTGGTGTACAAGTGGAAAACAACACTACATCAGAGTATCTGTGTTACAGTAGATGCAGGTGCCGCCAAAAATTGCCAATTAAACAAAACAGCTATCTTATACCCTGTAAGACTGCAGTTGTGTCTCAGCAGTTGCTTAAACAGTAACGGGTAACAATGTGTGTGGGCTCTTGTATGTGTCATCCGCAGCGTGATATACCGTGTCTACTGTATGTTATTTGATATACTTAGAACGGGTGTATATGTCTCTAAGTCAAGTAGAGACAAATAAGAGTCGCATGATATACGACAAAAAGGCTAAAAAGCCACCGCCATACAACCCGTAAATCCAAAGCTTTCCAGGTTGTAAGTCTTCTCACTGCATGGACATCAGCGTCATGACGTCACTGTAACCCAACGTACATTTCCCGTGAGCTTGTCACGCGTCATCAGGGGAGGGAGTCTCTAAATTATGCTTATCCAGGCCTATATATCCACAAAAATACCGGGGCGATAATCTAATTAATACATGAACGTCAAGACTGGTAAAATGTCATTTCCATTGGGGAATGCTCTGGGTTATTTTACCCTATCATATGTATACCCATGTATGAGTGCAAATTAAGAGGGATTCTTTTGTGACCCCTAGAGGGGATTCACATTGTTTTGTGCAAACACAGGGGGTTACATATATATTTTATCACCCAGTCCTGGCTGGCATTAGCCTTGTCTTTCCTATGTATATATTAGCCATTATATATACATAGGCAAGATACGCTTAAACAACTTGAAATAGATAAAATAGTAATTACAATATATTACAGTACATATTAACCCCCTAGTAGCCCATGGGTAAACTGTCATGGGTTTACATGACTAGCTGACCAAAAATGGCTACACAAGGGTTAATATAAACATAAAACAACACTATCTACCCCCATTAGCCACCTTAGTGGGTAGTAAAGCATTGCCACCGCTAAGGTAATCAAGGACTCGTTACTTGCCAAGACGGATATTGAATCAGCCTTTCAGTTGCTGCTGGTCCATCCAGACTGTTTTCATCTACTGGGGTGCGAGCTTGTATTTTTGTTGGCCACTGCCTGCCAATGGGTTATTCAATTTCGTGTGGTTTTTTTTTGTTCATTTTCATTTTTCATTTCCCCTCTACTAGTTTACCTGAATTTTTGTAAGGGCTTTGCAGCAGTTGGGATTCGACCCGCCGGGGTGGCACCTCACTCTTTTAGGATAAGGGCGGCTAGGCTGGGACTATGGGAGGAGGTAATAAGGAGAATTGGCAGGTGGGAGTTGCAGCGCTTTAGGAGTTAATTTTGCGCTTGCTGGGAGTTGTGCTAAATCTTGTCTCCCCATTTATCTAGGTCAGGGGTGCACAAACTGGGGGTCAAAGGATTTATTTACGGGGGGCGCAGCAGTTGCAGAGGCCCCACGCTCTTCCCCAAGGCATTTCAATTAAATGCCGGGGGATTGCGTGAGGACTCTGCAACTGAACTTACCAAGGTTCAGCCGGCTTCAGATGACACATTGATATGGCAATGCAGCGCCAAATGATGGCGCGGTGTAATGTGACATGACGTCACGAGACCACTGCATCATTTGACGCTGACATGAAGGTGGGGGGAGGGGGCGTGAGCACCGGGGGAGTGGAGGCAGGAGGGCGCAGCAACAGAAGTTTGCATATCCCTAATCTAGGTAATTTCCCTTATTGAGTCTGGGTATGTGGTGACTCCTACATTCATTGGGCAGAAAGGAGGGCGGCTCATGGTAGGGGAGGGGGGGGAGGGAATGATCTAGCCAGGGTGCGGACAGATTTTTATTTTTTCAATAAAGAGGGACATTGCTCTATAGTATAGTATAGTATAGTATAGTAAGTATATTCGGCTTTCAGTTCTGTAGTGCTGGTTTGGTCTGCACTGGTGGAAAGGCAGCTTTGGGAGGGACAAAGGAATGTTAGGGTGATGCAAAAAAAAGTAGGAGGAAGCTGAATAAGGGAGTAGCCAATTTTGTCAGGAGTCTGGGTGGGATCTCTTTGAGGTACAGGAACCTGGAGGGTGAGCGTTCAGGTTTGTACAGGTTGAACATTGTTTATCTTTCAGAAATAGCCCTGGATATCTTTAATATGGGTCTTCGGGGTGGTGTAGAGAGACCTCTGGGTTTGGTGGCGGTCAGGGCACATTTTAGGGGATGTAATTGTCCGGCTTTTGGTGGTGAGTAGTGTTCAGATTGCACATGGTATGAACGGATCAGTGATCCAGTTTAAATAACGGGAAGGCGTTGTTGGGCTGTGCTAAGGCGGCTGGTCTGGTGATGTCCTTGCAGTTTGGAATGTGGTACTTTATATTATACATTTTCTTCTTGGCTGTAACGGGTGGGTGCAATCTGGCACTACTACAGTGTTTGGGTTATGTTTAATAAATGCTGTGTCCATTTTGACACAATTCTGGAGTCTGTCTTTTTATGTTGTTATTATTGGTATGGGGGTGGTATAAGTAGAGTGGGGGTAACTCGAGACCTCCTGACGTCAAGAAATATGCAGCATAGGAAAAATGTTTCCTTCTGTCCCTTTCTGCACATAGGATCTGCAGTTAATTGCATTATTACCTCGCAGATAAAATCTGCCATACTGTATCTGTTTTCTAAAATAGTGCAGCTAATTTAGATTACCAATGTAGTAAGAGCTATTAGTCTTGGTAAGAACAAACAAGGGGATTCATATATTTTGTTGTACATCTCTATAAAAAAAATCATCACTCTGACATTTTGGCCTTTACTTATTGAAATAATAGCTTTTATTCTAAAGCAAACAACATTGGTGAAGGGGAAATTTGATACATTAACATACATCTGAAATGCTGATTTTAACAAGTTCAAGTTGAGTTTTTACAAGCCGCTTTCTGAAATACTAAGGATTTTCAATGCATCAAGTGGAATAATTCAGAAACTCTCTCAGCTACTGTATGAGGGGTTGGACATGACCAGTGCAGGCCGGATAGCACTCAGGTAGGCAGGTGAGGTTGATTAAAGGGGTAGGACCTTAGGGTACTTAAGGGAGGGGGGAAACCACCTACCTACACAAGAATGGAGGACAAAAATCTTTGCTGTGGGAACAGGACAACAGAAAGGAGACTTTTCACAGGTGCAGTGAAGGTGCTGCAGGGCTTACAGGTGGTTGTGGATGTCCAGGATGAGGAAGGATGGTGTCAGATAGGTAAAGGGTCTAAGAAAAGATGGCAGGGGTTAGTATCTAGAGGAAGGAAATCTAGGGCCCCTTGAAGGTATACCCATGACACTGTGAGGTGATCAAAGTGTAGAGGAAGAGGCGGGGAGAGGCCCTTGGCAGCAAAGACAAGGAGGAAGATGGTGAAGAGTGTGGCCGCAGCTGGCAAGATGGGCATGCCCATTGGCAAGGGGCAGAAGCAGGGAAGGAAGGCTCCGTCAGGATTGGTGGGAGATGAGGATTTGTCCCTTATGGACTGGATGGAAGGAGGTGAAGGTCCTTCAGGAGGAGGTGGTAGAAGATTAGAAAGAGAATCAGAGGAAGAAGGGTTTGTTTATACCACAACCTCTGAGAGAGATGAGGAGGTTTTTCTAGACAGAGGCAGCCCTGTGCATATTGGGTTTGGCATCGGGGGGCCTGGTGTGGCTGAAGTTATGGCTGGTGGGCAGCAGAGCCGGACCTATGGTGAAATGCAGCACCAGGCAGGTGTGGATTCCCATTTGCAGCAGGAATTTTTGAGAGATGCAGCTGTGCTACTGCAAGGGCAGAAGCTACATTTTTGGCAGGCTGGAAAAAAGATAGTGGCCAAGGAGCAGGTGAGGCAAGCTGCTGTCTCAGCTAAAGGAGTTATTGACACAGTTAGGAGCAGTTTTAGGTCATGAAGATATTGGTGAAGGTGAAGGTTACTTAGAGGAGGAGGATTTTGAGGGGAGTCAGGTTAATTCAGGGGACACATTCAGAAGCATCGTGGATCAGATTTGGGCTACCCTGGAGATATGGGTAACTGAGACGGGAGGGCATATGGGTCCAGCCTAGACAGCTAAAAAGGGGGTTGAGATCAGCACAAGAGAACGGAAGTATGCAAGGTTGGGGGGTATGTATGACCATTATACATGTGTGGGAAGTCCTTTAGTTATGCATTTGTCTGTTGTGGTGAAGGAAAAGATATGGAAGGGACTGTGGGGGCTATGCACTAAGCTCCACATTTTTGCACTCGCTTGGAAATTTTTTGCTTGGCCGGAAAAAAGTGAAGCCAAAGGCGGGATTCACTAACATGTTCAAGGCATTTTGTTCCGGCCGAGCAAAAATATGCCAGATCACGCGAGCTGCTTCCCCCCCTACCATCGTGCTTAAACTTGTAATGCGCGATAGGTGATAGAAAAAAATGCAGCCTGTAAGAACTGCATGGAGACGCTGCATCTCCTATAGGCGATCGTGAAGCATAAATATACATTAGAATTATATTCTACATGTGCAGGGGGTCTCCTGAGCTGTACCACATTGGTTTCAGCCTCGGGGACTCCCTACTTCATGATATATAGGCCCCATTATGGGGTTCCAGTATCCCCTGTGCTTTTAAAGCTTCCGCGTCACGTGACCGGGGATTTAAATCCTGCAGGGGGATACCAGCACCCCATAACGGGGCCTGTATCTCATGAAGTAGGGTGTTCCCAAGGCTGAAACCAATGCGGTTCAGGTCAGGGAACCCCCTACTCCCTTACCCTTTGATTAAAATATATATAGAAATGTGTTATTAATTTGGGCACCTACACGCTAAGGCAAGTAAGGTCTTATAACAATGTCCCCTGAGGTTTGTGTATATCCCCTTAGTTTCCTGGGGGTATCTGTGGGAGAGTCCTTGGAAGGAGTGAACCCCCTTCACTATAATATTGTTGTTAATTACTTTGTACATTTTTTTTTACATCCTAGAAATGGTACTGTAGAGGTTAAGTGCTGAAATGCTGAACTGATTAAATGAGGGAAGCACATGTGAGAAATTATAATCAAACGTTCACGCGAAAATTTATTACACACCCTACAGTATGTACTGTAAAGCAGCCATTTTATTCATTGTGTGTCGGTGCTGTTGGTTGTAAGAGTGAGATAGAAGAGACTTTGTGGTAGGAGGAGAGATTTGTGAGTGATTTGTTGTTTATTACTGAGTGAGTTGCCTTTTGTTCTATTTTTTCCCCACAATGTATTGTCTTGTTAGTGTGCAAGTACTTTGTTAGTGTGCCATTTTTTGGGACATTTGTTTCTTGTGAGTGACTGAGTGACAAGGAGAGGAGTGGACGTGGGAGTGGAGGAGCGGTGGAGTGGTGGTGGCTGGAGGAGTGGAGGAACGTGGGAGTGGTGGAGCGTGGGAGTGGCGGGAGCTGGAGGAGTGGAGGTGCATGGGAGTGGTGGAGTGGTGGTAGCTGGAGGAGTGGTGGAGCATGGGAGTGGTGGAGTGGCGGGGGCTGGCGGAGTGGTGGAGCGTGGGAGTGGCGGGGGCTGGAGGAGTGGTGGAGCGTGGAAGAAGAGTAGCATGTGCAGGTACGGTATGTCCTGGCAGTGCAGGTGCATCCCGTGTTGGCACTGCAGGTATGTCCCGTGCTGGCAGTGCAGGTACGTCCCATGCTGGCAGTGCAGATACGTCCCATGCTGGCCGTGCATTTACGTCCTGTGCAGGTACGTCCTATGCTACTAGTGCAGGTGGGGGAGTGCAGGTGGGGGAGGGTAGCAGGAGTAGTGGACAGGGAGAGAGGGACAGTGTCCAGCATCCGACCACTGAGGCAGGGCAGGCTGATGATGATGATGCTGATGATCAGCCTCCAACCTCAGCGCGTGGAGGGGATACGAAACCCACGTTTTACACAAAGAGAAAATTAGATCCTTGTGGAAGGTGTTATGGCGTTGTTTCCTAAACTGTACGGATCATTAGTAGGTAAGAACATTAATCATCAAATTAAGTGTACTCATCAAGAATTAAATGTATCTAAACAGTTAAACGTTTCAATTTAATACACTTATGACTGTAACATCGAGATGTTAAACATGTATGCTATAACTGAGGTGTTGTTACGCCGATGCTCGCCACAAACCGGGACCGGACCGCGGGGCTGAGGTGGGGTTATATAATCACCGACCTTAGTCCACGCAGACTGATCCGGAGTGCGCAGTTCGTAGTCGTACATCGCAGGGTCAGGATTGGAGAAGGCAGCATCGTCGTTAATGAAGCAGGAGTTCAGCAACAGGAAGTCAGGAGTGCCCCGCTTCAGCTTAGGAGCGTGAGTGCGGGGGTGGCTTCTGCGCGAGGAGCGGCCTCGGCCCATGACGCCGATCTCAGCAGGAGGAGACAGCAGGCTGGCCGAAGTTCACCGCAGGGCAGCGTCGGGAAGAACCAACGCTTCAGCGCAGAAGTCCAAGGCAGGCCACTGCAAGAGGATCGCAGCAGGCTGCAGGAAAGGAAGGGTAGCCACTGCTAGGAGGGAATGCAGCAGTTACCAGTGCTGGCATCAACGCTTCAGCACAGGCGTCCAGGGTAGGCCACTGCAGGAGAATAGCAGCAGGCCGCAGGACAGGAAGGGTAGCCACTGCTAGGAGGGAATGCAGCAGTTACCAGTGCTGGCATCAACGCTTCAGCACAGGCGTCCAGGGTAGGCCACTGCAGGAGAATAGCAGCAGGCCGCAGGACAGGAAAGGTAGCCACTGCTAGGAGGGAATGCAGCAGTTACCAGTGCTGGCATCAACGCTTCAGCACAGACGTCCAGGGTAGGCCACTGCAAGGAGATAGCAGCAGGCAAGTGCTGGCAACAACGCTTCAGCACAGACGTCCAGGACCAGGCCTCTGGATACTCAGGAACTTGGAAGGTAAGAACGCTAGGAGAGAGGCCTGGGGTGGTTTGTGGCAGAGACAGTAACATAGAGGTAGGAATAGTTATGCTCGGCCCTGGTTCAGTGCCGACGCCTAGAATATAAAGGGCGGAGATCCAATCACAGGAGGAGGGTGTGTGAGAATTCCTCCAATGAAAGAGCACAGGGCAGAAGCTGCAATGAGAGGCAGCACCTGTGTTATAGATTGCCAGAGGAAGCTTGCAACTGCACAGGTCTGCAAGGCTATAGTCAAAGCCAGTAGTGGATTCCTTACAGGTGTGCTGCTGATGTGTGGACATATTTTCTTAGTCACGAATGCGCAGATTACATACACTAATGGTCGTCTAACTACATGTAGATTTTCGTTGAGATAGACACATACACATACTGGGATTGGAGGGGACAGGGATATTGGGCCCATTCTTTCCCAGCCATCATAAGGTGAATACTATGATATTCAATCTGTCTAATTTATGCCTAAATACTGGATTAAAAGTCAATCATTTATACATCTAGAAAATATTCACTCTAGTTTATATGATGCTGTCAACTGATCCATAAATTACACAGGTCATTATGTTCACTTTTTAAAAATCTGTCTTGTTATGTAATTTATACACTTAGACAATTTAGAGCATCTTAAGAAATGTGCACTTACACGTATGTGTCTCCATCTATTATTATAAAGTATCTATACGGTCATGATTAGTCCATAATATGTTTCGCCTAGCATTTTTGTGAGATATATTACATCTCAAATTCAAAAATAAAAGAGTAGTGTACAGTATTTATGTGAGAGATAGATAGATGTAATTTTTGAAATATTAAAACTATGGGAAGTGTACTATGTCACATCATATGTGCACAATAGCCCGAATAAAATTTATGTCCGTATATGAAAGTGACAAATTGTGGTATGTTTAAAAAAAAAAGACATATTGTATATTTACATCATATACTGAGATAACTAACAATATTTTCCTGTTTTATTTTTACAGCCAGAGTTGCAACTGCTGAAGGTGAGATCATAAACTATTTCTATTCACATGCCCATTCTGTAATGACCACACTTTCACATAAGCACCTAAAATGTTGCACACAGTACTTACATTCACTGTTGTACAGTGATGTGTTAAACTTAACCATCGGAGGTCTTCATAAAATTCACTGACCTCATGTGTCCCAAAAAAACATTTTTAGACAGATAATAACATACATGAGGGTGTGTAGGCGTAATATTAAGAAACATATTAGCATTCATTAACTCAATATATGTAGTGCTTACAACATTTACAAACAAAGGATAACTGCATTCAAAGTAGATCTGTGTATACTAATGTAGTTGCAATAGGACAGTTGACGTGGTACCCGTGTTTAACAAATTGGATAGCACCAGAAATGTGTATGTAATCTTCCCGTGTGAATTTAAAGTGTATATTTCCAATTTTCGTTACATATCCACCATTTCGACACAAATATTATGTTTTGATTAGCTGATGTGAATGGCATATGCACATAACAAATAAGATTGATGTTCAAAAAGAATACTAATTTATTGTTAAGCAGATGATACAATGCATAACAATATAAATCTGCAGCCAAAATAACAGTAGCACATAATTAGTTTGTCATTCTGTTCATAACAAATTATATTTTTAAAAAGACTCAGACTCTGATTTGTCAACACAAAATCTTGACGAATTGGAAAGTGAGGAGGAATTTGTTGAGGAGACACAAGAGATTCAATCTTTGGAGGAGATAGTCGAACATGAATATGCTGAGGCACTCCGAGAACTGGATGTCCCTGACCCCGATGATTCTACACCACAACTGTTTCTCAAGGGTTACAATCGGGAATACGATATACCACATCCTGAATTAGATGAAGAGGACAGTGAGCCTCCCCAAGCAGGTCAAGGGGACAATAGTTGTGCAGCTGAATTTGCATCCTTAAAATCTTCAGAGCAATTGTTTTTTCAACATCAGCAGGCTGTGGCAGACTACCAGCAGAAAACAAATCGGACCATTTGTGATGAACTGATCAACATGAGAGGCATTTTCACACAACAACTGGAAACTCTAAAGGCCATTTCTAATAGTTTAACTATTAGAGCACAATGTACAATATGGCACAGCCACAGCTAATGCCACAGCCAATGCTACAGCAAAATCCACAGGCACTGGGACTGGCACAGCCAATGCCACAGTTGGAAGCACTGGCACAGGCACTGTGTCTGGCAATGCCACAGCCAGGCATATCCACAGCCAGAAGTACTGGGACTGACAATGCCACAGCCAATGCTACAGCCAATGCCACAACAGACATATCCACAGCCATAAGCACTGGGACTGGCAATGCCACAGCCAATGCCACAGCCAGAAGCCCTTTGACTGGCAAAACCACAACATACCATACAAACTACTGTAGTGGCCCCAGCAATGGCAGAATGTGTGACACCTATTTGTGCTCCACCAAGCACTTCTACGCCTACCACGGAAAATGTGATCAGATCAAGGCCTACCACCAGGTCTTCACAAAAAAATGAAACAAAAAATAAATAAGCTATCACATAAGATCTTCTCTAAATTTTCATTAAATATTCATTTTTACCATAACTATACTTCTCCATGTTGGCCCCTTAAATGATACACGAAGCGTATACAAAATAACTGATTACCTTTGTTTCAAATAACCAGAAAGTATTCCCAAAATACGTATAAGGGAGTGCATGGTATGATACGTGTCATGAGAACAATGATCAATGAATCTATCCTTATTTCAGCATGTGGTGCTCATGTACTGTATAGTGTATCTACAAATATCAGTGCTGCATTTAATTATATATAGTTCATCTATGACGGATATTTTATTCGAACTGTATACACAGTGAAGTGTGAAATGATTATACATATTTTACACATTTAAGTAGAACTTACTTAAATTCAGTAATGCTAAAGACACATACTTAACCATGTGAAAATATTAACTGAGCATGACTAAACATTTCATGTGCATACATATGTGAACTAAACAGCACTGCGATTCTCATGTCTGTTGAATTATCATTATGCTGACATGAGAAATATCTAATTATTTAGTACACACAGATAAACCTAAAAATTAATTGGTAACATTTGCCAAATTTCCTTACACACAATCTTATTTCACAAAAATGTGTGTTTCGTATTGTTACTAATGAATTAAGTTGAATATGGCCTTTAAAATTATGCAATACACTGACCAGCTGTATGTGGGAGAAGATTACATGGACACTACTTCCTTTGTCTAATGACCTTGAACAGGGTTGAACACATTACGAAAAATTGGATACTTTTCTACACAAAATGATTTTCAATGAATACATAGCGTTATTTTCCTCCATTCCATGAGAACACATGCCGTTAGAAATGTCTTCAAACAAGAAACCTCCTTTGTGTTACGCATAATATATAGCGCTATTCAATACCGAACAGAGAAAAAAGAAACTGCATCAGAGATATATGAATATATGATGAAAAATAAAACAGTCACTGGCAAATACCCATTTTATACCAATCATCCAAAGCCTCATGAATGGCGAAATGCGATCAGATGGACGTTATCAAGCAATGATTGTTTTATTCGGATGCCACCATCTCCCGGAAAGAGGGGTGGCAGTTGGTCACTGCATGAATCATGTATGCATATGTTTGCTAATGGAAATTTAAGAAGAGAGAGAAATAGCGGACCCAATAACAATGATATAGTTGTCCGCAGCGGTGCCTTAAATGTGCCGCAAAATTGTTATTATTTTCAACCGGAGTTATACAACAAATACCAGAATCATGACACAGCTAGCTATGACTCTAACATGCATATTAACGACCTGGCTCAAGCAGATGAATTGCCACAATGTAACTATCTTTATCCGCCTCAGTACATGACCCAATATCCAAACTTTTATGGAGCAAGCTACAACCCGATCGAGATGAACACAGAGAACAACCAATTGATTGACTACAGCAGCTACCTCCAAAACACCCCTTGCATGCCTGCACCGAATATGAATGCAATATAATGCTGGTAACTATAACAAATGTGCTTTAAACAATCTGTGAATTGACACGCATATGTGTTCCAGCCATTACACATGCGCGCACCATTGGGAATTTTTATTTAAGTTTTTCTACATTTCGTGCCCCTTTTACCTCTTCTCTGTCATCTGTTAATATTACAGAGATTGCGGCATGAAGTGCAACAGATGCCGGAACAGACTTCTGAAAGAAGGTAAGATCCAGTTAACGAGATCCATGGAAAGATATTTAAATGACCTGTGCAATTGTTCTGGAAATCAGAGCTCTTACTGCGCATCCCTTCATTGTCATTCCACAACGTATACGCCCTTCGGTTCGAAAAAAAAGTTTAACATTTTTTTCAGGAGTTTAACAAATGTCATATGTGCAGAAATGCATTAGATATATTCTTCAATATTTGAGTACTTTGCCTATGGATACATTAGGATGTGTTTGAACTGCTCATTCTGTGTTATTGTCACGGTTGTGCTCGCCACAAACCGGGGCCGGACAGCGTGTCTGAAGCTGGGTTATGAAATCACCGACCTTAGACCATGCAGACTGGTCCGGAGTGCGAAGTTCATAGTAAAACAGGCCGGGTTCAGGACTGGAGAGAACAGCGTAGTCGTTGGACGAGCCAGAGTCGGGGTAGGAGATATCCGGGTAATCGTAGTCCAAGCAGGGAGTCGGCAACAGGAAATCAAGCTGGTTCTTTTGCTTCAGTGCAAATCACTGCAGATCGGGAACGAGGTTTGCACGAGTGGCGTCCACGGCCCATGGCGCCGGTCTAGGAGAGGGAAGATTGACCAGAGTGGGCATACCGCCAGGCAGCACTGGTACCCCCGTGCTTCAGCGCAAAAGTACAAGCAGGCCTCTAGGAACCAGGAACTCAGGAACTCAGCGTAGCAGCAGCAGGCCAGAAGGAAATTGGAATGAGTACAATGAACTAGAACAAAAACAGAGATCAGTAACGAGAGATAACAAGCCTGGGCTTGTGGCAAAACACAGGTAACATCCAAGAAGGATTATGCTCGGCAGAGAAGCATTGTGGGAACCAATAGCAGAAGGGGCCTGTGACAGCATTGCTCTAATGACTGAGCCCAGGCTGGGACTGCAGTCATAGCTTGCACAGCTGCTGTAGATACCAGGGGGAGTATTCCAGGACTGCACAGGTCTGCAAGTCAAGGTAAGCAGTAAACTGAGGTATGGTTTCCTTACAGTAACCCCCCCCCCTTCAGGTGAGACCTCAGGGCAAACATAACCACTCCTAGAGTTGGGGGACCTGGAATTGTTCCAGAATTGTCTAGGATGGAGAGTAGAGTTGTGGTCCAGAGACTGGTGGGCACTCATTGGTCTCGGAGACATGGAGTTATTCCTAAACGGTTTTAGGTGAGAAGGGGATCCGTAAATCAGCAGTTCATTGGCGAGTACAAACTTAGGATATGAGAGTGGTGGTAGAGAAATTATTGGTACATGGCTCACCACGCGAAATGGCTTAGAAATCCAAGGCTGTGAAGAACCAGGGGGTTCCGGAGCAGAAACAGCAGAAGGGCCCCCTCTGCACCCAGTCCCTAGTAATGGTACCAAAGTTCAGGACAAGAGGCACCGATAGTTGATAGAGTATACCAGGGCAACCTTCTGGACAGACAAAGTCTTTGCTGACATCTGCACATAGGAATTTGAGAGTGTCTCCAGAGGTTTTCCAGGTAGTGGTCAGCGAGGGTATAGGGTGGGTGGGTGCATTGCCAGGTATTGGTATAGTAGATAACAAGGCAAGCAGTAAATAAGGCTTAGGGACCGAAATCTTGGGGTACATACTGAGTATTTCCAACACAGAGGAAACAGGTGCAACAGAAGGTTCCGAGAGGGATAACCATGGGTTCGCAGAGGCAGAGAAGCAATCCGTAGTGGAGCTCTGTGACAGGGTGAATGAACGTCACCAGCCATATGCCTGGAAAACCTATGTTTAGGCTTGCAGTGCAGCAGTGACGAGGTTAAGTTGAGAAGGGCTGCTTAATTAGTCTGACCCCAGCTGCATAATCAAGGTGTTAAAACCCCAGGCTGTACACACATGCAGGAGAGAGCTGGTGAGGAGACAGGACTGAAAGTGCTGAAGAGATTACTGCTGTAAGGTCTGTGGTGCAAACTACACGTGTGATGAACTGTCTGTCTCCTGCATACTAAAGAGAAGCTATTTTGTTCTGTCTGCTAAAAAGAAGCTATTTTGTTTTGTCTGCTGAAGAAGAAGCTATTTTCTTTTGTTTGCTGATGAGAAGCTATTTGTTGTGCTGTATGTTTTAAGGCTCAAATAAATAAGCCTTATCCAAAGAACCCGCGTGTGTGGTTGCATGTACCCTGCAACAAGCTCCCAAATACTGTAGAACCTTCAGTGAGAGACAGTATAGTCTGGGAAGTGGAGATCACAGAGTCCAAGGCAGCGTGTAAAGTTCTAGAGACAATAGGGAGAGAAACCCCATACTTAAAGTCATTCTGGGGAACTTCAGGGACCACAGAACGGTCCGTGAAAAGAAACTGCCCTCCCGCACCAGGGATTTGGAGCGTGGCAAGAGTTACTTCAGATATGGCACCAGAGTCCGGGGAAGGTATACAGGTCCTTGCAGAGATTTGAACAACCGCATGAGGCGGACTACGTACTGCAACGAACTCCAAGGGCATCATACTTGTCATAGGAGTGGGAGTAGGAATAGGCTCTGGAGCATTAATATCTGGAACTTGACAATCAGGCAGTGCAGGGGCAATGGAGGGAGGGGAGCTTGTGTCTGGAGCTGGAGGCTCAGAATCTGTAACAGGGACACCTGGCACTGCAGGGACATTGGTAGGGGGAGAACTAGTGTCTGGAGCTGGTGCCTGGGAATCAGTGACAGGAACTGGGGGAGTTAGAGAGTCAATAAGTGGTAAATTGGAACCGGGGAAACTCCTAATAGCAGAAACCTTAGAAGAAAAAGAGTTTTATCCAAAACTGCAAGGGCCCTAACAACAGGGGTACTTGTCATGACAAAATCAGAAATAGGTATGTTTACTAGTGCGAAAATTCTGATAACGGAACTGCTAACTAGTGATGTGGGTGTCTGGGTTTCACTAATGAGAAAATCAGATACAGTGATAAGTGACTTAGAATCAATCACGGAAGTTCTAGGTTTGCAGGATATGTGTGAGAAGGTACCCTTTAACACAGGGGTTTTAATCTTAGCCCTGAATAACCCAACAGTTACTGGAGCACATTTAGATGCAGTGCTAAAGGACTGAGGTTTAGCAAGGGAAGGAAGACAAAATAGCTCAGATTTAAACACCTGAATTTGTAATGTAGGCAGGGTGGTCTCTGACTGTACTAAAGGGGTGACAACAGATATGCTGATCTCTGGAGGGGTTGCTTGGGAAGGAGTGTCTGGGAAATCAGAAAAGACTACAGATTCCATGGCAAGGGGAATATGCGCTGAAGCAGGGATCTCAGCACTCTGAGTGACAGACTGGGTCAGCGAAATACCTGGGAGTGGGGATTCTGTGAACAGGCTTAGAGAAAAACCCGGTTCTGAATATCTTTAACAGGAACCAGTATTTTAGCAGAAGTGTCCGGGGACACAGCAGCGGAAATTTGAGCTGAAGCAGGGGGATTATAGCAAAGAATATCCAAGCACTCCGCAACCTTAAAGGAGTCATTCAGTGCAACCTCTGCTGTCAGACTTGGGGATTCATTCTCTGATGCTAGAAAGGATGCATTAGCCTGGGAGCAGCAAGGATTAACAAGGCTTAATGCTAATTGTACTTGAGAGTCAAAAAGAGGGATATTTGCCTCTGAAATTGAGGACACAAGGAGTTCCTCCTCTGGAGCCAAGGACACTGCCTTAGCCGGCGAACAACAGGGAATCACCAAAGGAGACTCATAGGGCTGACCCGCAGGGGTTAATACAGGAATGAGCGCGGGAACAGAGCTTAGGGATTCTAACTTAGAAAGTGGAAGTAGAAGGGGTTCCTTCTCTGATGTGGGGAGCACGCTGAGCTGCCTAGCAGGGGTTAAAGCAGAAAAAACCTCAAGGACAGGAGTTATGGATTCTGAGTTAGAAAGTGAGGGTAGAAGGGGTTCATTCTCAGACACTAGGGCCGTAGCTTTGGAAATACAAGTATACTCCACGGGACCCTCATTGACCTTACTGGCAGGGGTTAACGCAAACATATCCTTGGGGTCTAAGCAATGGGAGGTGCAATCAGGGCTAGAAATTGTGGCAGCTTCTACCTTAGGGGGCAGTGATAGTGGGGTGGTTTGCACATTTTTAGGAGAGGGAGGTACCCCCACAGGTTTAGCAACAGGGCTGACAGAAAAGGGTTTGTGAATAGTCCATGCGTAAGCAGCAAGGAGAGGTTCACGCTCACTTATGTTCCTGTCAAATTCCAGGAATAATTTAAGGGTGGTGTCTATGGCCAGAGCCGGTACCCCAAAATTCACAGTATGCAGACCCGGAGAAGACATAAGAAGGAGTAGTTGAGAATACTGGGCTTGTAACATCTTCTTTACCTCTCACCATTCCTGAGACTTAGTAAGTATTTCTTTACGAGTCAGTCTTTCTGCAGGGATTAACCCTTCATACATACAAGCAAGATTAGGCGGAGGCAGTTTTTCAAACAGATACTGTTCTTCAAACAGGGACTGGTCCACAGCCTGGGACATAGGTTCAGTTACATATTTACCAACCCTCGCCATTGCGAGGTCCGGTTTTATGGTGCCGAGCATACTGTCACGGTTGTGCTTGCCACAAACCGGGGCCGGACCGCGTGGCTGAGGCTGCGTTATGAAATCACCGACCTTAGACCACGCAAACTGGTCCGGAGTGCGAAGTTCATAGTAAAACAGGCCGGGTTCAGGACTGGAGAGAACAGCGTAGTTGTTGGACGAGTAAACACACAAATAATCACTAGGTTTTTATATAGCCCCCTAATACTGCACTCAAGGTCGGTGACAAATTAGGTACAATGTCACACCGTAAGAGGCCACAAAATAACCTAATCCCACAGTAGGGTAACCGCCAAAGGTCGCATACAAGAAAAATAATAAATGCTTTAATCATATATATTAAAAACGACGAAACACAATAAAAATGCACATCAGTGCATGGATAAAATCCCCAAATGTGAGGAGTCACGGAGCAAAATCAGTGTGGTTCTGAAAAACACACAGCTGAAAGTCTAACAAGAAGCTGTGCGCAGCCGCAATGTCCCATGCAGTATTGAGGCTATAAACCAAAAAAGGCAAGGTGAATGAATAGGGGGACAATGTAGGATAGTTGTGAAAATGCCCACACTATGTTCACATATAGCCTAACATGCAGTTTCCTGCGTCTAGTATAGCAGCCGCTGGTGCCGTCGCAAAACGTCTAGAGCTGAAACAGATGCGTACGGGTGTAAACCTGCTTAGCAGTCTCCTGTGTTTAGTGTAGCCCCGTAAGTAATCTGGAGCCCACCGCAGAGTATATGCACATAACCCGATAACAAAATCCTGCATCCGAATGTAACAACAGCTGGAGCCCCATAAAATGCTCTGGAGCTAGCCTAATGCGTAGAGTATACAACCTGATCCGCAATCTCCTTCGTCTAAGGATAGCGGTAGTGTAAGCCCCCGTAAAGAGTCTGGGGCTTGCCGTGTCTCCTTCCACAAGCCGCGTGTACGTCAGCGTAATGACGTCACGCGTTCCCCGACGTACGTTTCACGCGTCAACCGCGCGCTTTCTCAAGGGGGAGGAGTGTTAGAACATCGTGTGGTCAGACCTTATAAACCTCCCTGGAGGGGAGGGGCGGATGACGTATGTCAGTAAATCATAAAGAGGACATACTAGGGAACAAATAACCCTAACAGAAACATAAATGAATCAACCGGGGGGGGGGGGAGAGAAACAAAAGATGGTATGTCAAGGGACAGCACTATGCAGGCAGGCATGAGCCAAACCACCAAAAGATAACACACTACAGTATATACTAAAGTGGTATTGGCAAATAATGATAGAAGTGTAAGGCAAAGGACAGAAAATGACACACATCAGATGGCAGTATGGCCTCAGAATATAGATGGTGTAGGAGTGTGCTATGCTGACGAAGCCGCCTAAAAAGTCAAAACGGCTCTTACTAAGCTGATATTAATAAATCCTATATACCTGGATCCCTCTAGCCCAAATCAAAGGAATGAGGAGAAAAGGAACCCCTCATTCAGGCCTGCTGGTGCCAGTGTGTTTAAACGGTATATCCATCGACATTCGCATTGGTGCAGTTTTTTATCCCAGTCACCCTTGCGTGGGCCCCAGGGTACATGAGCTATGCCAATGAAACTGAGGTTGGAGGAATCGCCATGATGTGTGTCATTTATGTGTCTTGCTACTGGAGTGTCAAGTTTATTTCTGACCGACCCAAGGTGTTCTAAAATACGCACCTTAAAGGCTCTATGTGTTTCGCCAACATACTGTTTGCCACAGGCGCATTGGATCAAATAGATCACCCCTGTGGTGAGACAGTTAATAAAGTCCCTGATGGTAAATGTATGTTGTAAAGTAGAGTCGGCGAAAGTTTTTGTAACCTTAACCGAGGGGCAGGCCTTGCAACGACCACATGTATACGTGCTGTTTGGTTTGTTGCCCAGCCAAGTTCGAATAGGTTTGTTCTGGAAGTGACTTTTAACCAGATAGTCGCGTAAATTACGCGCTCTGCGGCTAACCATATTGGGCGTGGATTGCGATGTGTTTGCCAGATCCTTATCCTGTAGCAAAATATGCCAGTGTTTGGTCAGGATCTGGCGAATGGACTGCCATTGGTTGCAATAGGTGCCAATAAAGCGTATGGTCTGGGTCTTGTCATCATTGGTTCCTAAATTATCAATCAAAAGACCTGGTCTAGGTGTATGTAATGATCTGTTGTAGGCCTTTTTCACAGTGGTTTTGGAATATCCTCTATCAAGAAAGCGTTGCGTTAGATCTTTAGCCTGTATCTTAAATTCAGGCAAAGTAGTGCAGTTCCTCTTGAGGCGTAGGAACTGCCCTGTAGGGATGTTGTTAATAAGTTGTCTTGGGTGGTGGCTGTCTGCTGCAAGGAGACTATTAGTTGCCGTGGGTTTACGGTATATTGTAGTCTGTAATTTGCCATTCTGCTGTTTTGAGATTGTGATGTCGAGAAAGTTGATACTCGTGTGTTGTACTTCGAAGGTAAGTCTCAAATTGTGTGCATTATCGTTGAGCTTATTAATAAATTCAACCAAAAGTTCTTTTGTGCCATTCCATAGCAGGAGCACATCATCGATGTACCATGACCAAAGATCGATGTGGTCAGTGTATGAGGAATAATCCTCCATGAACACCACGGTTTCTTCCAACCAGCCCAGATAGAGATTGGCATAGGTGGAAGCACACGTGGTACCCATGGCGGTACCCTGCACCTGATGATATATCTTTTGATTGAAAAGGAAGAAATTTTTGGTCAACACAAAATTGAGTAAGTCAAGAACGAAATCGTTATGGACCCTTGAGTTGGTGTCCCTAGCTCGTAAGAAATGTTTGACAGCTTGTAACCCGAAGGAGTGCGGTATACTTGTGTACAAGCTCTCAACATCAATCCCCACTAAAAGAGTGTTAGTGTCCACAGTGATATCCTCTAATCTTAGCAGGGCTGCTTTGGTATCTTTAAGATATGAGGGAAGGGTTTCGACAAAAGGGCGTAAAAATGTATCCAAATAGATGCTGGCGTTGGAGGTGAGATTACCCACGCTAGACACTATTGGCCTTCCTGGTGGAGGGTAGATGCCCTTGTGTACCTTAGGAAGGTGGTAAAAAGTGGACAGGGGGGGATGTTTGATGAAAATAAATTCAATTTCAGTTTTTGTAATCACCTTGTTGTCTAGACCTGAATGCAAGATTGGCAAAAGTTCAGTCAGAAAAATGTCCGTGGGGTCTTGTGGTAAGATCTTATAACAGTGTTGGTCGGACAGTAAGAATAGAACAATGGTGCTCAAAGTGCTGTATGTGTGCTTCTGAAGGGAGGGAGACACTGGGTATTAAGGTATTGTGCATTGGTATACTCAGTCCATAATGATGGGGGTGGGGGCACCAGGAAGCCCTGAAGATTAGGGAAGTTGTCCTAGGACACCCTCCTTCACCTCATTGGGATAGCCCCTTAAGAGTACTCACAGTCTGTTCACCTCCAGAGTCTCCCTTCCAATGCGTGCTGCTATGTAAACGAATTCCAGAGATGTAGGTGTGTAGCGCACAGCATCCAGCAGAGAACAGGTCTGGCAAAAACTTTCTTTATTGGCAAGGCATTAAGAAGAGGGGCGCAACCCTTCAACGCGTTTCGTGCAAAGCACTTGACAAAGTGCTTTGCACGAAACGCGTTGAAGGGTTGAGCCCCTCTTCTTAATGCCTTGCCAATAAAGAAAGTTTTTGCCAGACCTGTTCTCTGCTGGATGCTGTGCGCTACACACCTACATCTTTGGTCGGACAGTAACCTAATACATTCTTTGACATAAGTAGATGTATCTAGAATAACTACATTACCACCTTTATCAGATGGTTTAATTGTGATTTTATCGTTATTCTCTAGATCCTTAAGTGCTTTGTATTCTTCAAAATTCAAGTTAAAATTTTTGGAATTATTTGTCATCTTAAGGAAATCGTTGGTCACTAACTGGGTAAAGACATCTACATTTGTGCAACTCTGTAAAGGTGGCGTAAATCGTGATTTATTTCTCAACTTTGTAAAAGGTCCCTCACCAGGGTTCTTAGTACTTTCTTCCTCTAAATTGTGTAACATCTCTAAGAAAGCAAAATCTTTTGTATCAAAATTCTCAGACGGTGTGTTAATACTAAACAATCTTTGTCTACGTTTGAAGAAAACGTATATAGTGAGATCAAATATATGAAAAATAAAAACAAACACAAAACATAGCGTAATACTGTAACAGAAAAACTAACTATAATTATCAAACAGTACACAATACAATGAACTATCAAGATTTACAATACTAATGGAAGCTGACAGGTGAATAGCACAAATGAGTGACATTTATTAAAACACAAATTTAAAATTATATATAAAATATCCATTAGTGAAATGTCCCATAGAGACCACAGCTGCTGTAGGTGGAATACCCACTTACCAGATGGAAAGTGGTAATGCGCAGTGGATATATTGGAGAGTATCCCCTCTCATCTGTAATGCTGTAGACCTCCTGGGTAGTTGCTAGACCCCCAGGTGTAGCTGAGAAAACATCCAAGTTGATGATTCACGACCATGCAGT
This sequence comes from Ascaphus truei, assembly GCF_040206685.1. Lineage (NCBI taxonomy): Eukaryota > Metazoa > Chordata > Amphibia > Anura > Ascaphidae > Ascaphus > Ascaphus truei. Next base: position 57,393,974 of record NC_134486.1, on the reverse strand, counting down.
GATGCACGAGGGCCAGCTTCAGAACGCTTCCTGTTAAGGGAACGAGAGTGTGATCAAGCCTCTCGCTTCCACACGGCCAGTAATAATTAGAATAGATACAGTACTAATTATTTTTGGAACATGACAATAAACTTTTGAATTATAAAGATTGTATCTGTGCACCATTTTATGGATAGCTGATGTTCGTGCCCCTTTACACCAGTCATAAATACTTTAAATAATGTTTTCCTACATTGTGTGAAGGACTACACAATTTGTTATCGTCTAAATTTCATGTATTCATGAAACTTCAACAGGAGTAATTGTATGAAGCATTCAAAGAGAGGTACCTGTAGGCAGGGAGCTCTCCATGTCAGTCCAGGGTCTGTGACATGTGGCATGTTCCAGGGACTGGTATTCAGTGTTCCTTGGGACAGAGAGTCTCTCTTCCCCTGTGATCTCTGTAGTAGCAGAGACTATTCCTGTGCTAGAGATTCTACAGGTACCTCTCTTTGGACTGGGATCCAAAGATCATCACTATTAGTGAATCAGGATAAGAGTCGATTTAGTGAGAAGGTTAACCATTGGTCGTCATACTGCACCTAAATTCAACATTTACATTACCTCATTTTATAAGGTGCACAAGGAGAGTTGGTTTTACAAGCAAGTCTCGTTGCCAACATGCATTGAGTACTCCCCCTGATGTGATCAGCAGGAAGAGGCGGTTTCTTCCAAGACCCACCCTTAGTGACGTAATTCCGGTCCAGGAGTGAGGGACAGCGTTCAGAGCAGTTCCTGGAGATCTTGCATGAACCAGGCGCCATTGGAGTTACCATCATACCTCCTAATCACTGCGCGTTTAATACGAACATTTTGTGAGTAGGATTCCGGTTTTTCCAAACCGGATTAGTCATCTGCCAGTGTTCTTTATTGTTATTTAAAATTATATGTTTATTAAATTAACTCTTTGTATTTTCTCTCAGCCTTGCTTGTGTTTGTCTATTGTTTGTCTTGTTTTGTCTGTCCTGTATTGTCTTGTTACCATTATACAACTAGCAGTTTTGCACTATGATGTTTTCTTCTGCTTTTTTCACATATGCCACATAACATCTTGCTGTGGAATCTGGAAGTACAAGATTGAACATACTTGTTCTTGCATTTCCATCCAATTGGACTTTAAACAGACCCATTCTGGACTTTTTAGGCGCCGGTTTGTATTGGTTGTTTTTTGTAGTTCACTGACTGTGTCTTGGGTCAGTTATTCTCGGCAGCCTTGCCTTATTAATTTTAAGGTTTTAGTGTGAATTGTTGCAAATTTGTATATCTTGTTTACTCGTTTCGTTTATTATTTTAGCTTGTAGCGCTAAATACACCATTTTTTCCTTCTACACATTGCAGGGGGGAAAAATAATTTAGAGAAGAACAAATGTGTTAAACACTTACATACCGTTTTCACGTGAACTTCTGTTAATTCAGTCGAAAATGTGCATTCCAATTCAGAGAGCAGGAACCTATGATTAGATACACACAATAAAATGTGACAGACATCACGATATGAGTATAGATTATCTTCTATGTAAATGAAAATCTTACATGTTAAATAATTTTCGATTACAGTCCGGCGGGTCTCCACCCCACTGGCTGTATGCTCCCTAACCTCTGCAGAAGGCACGGGAGGATCCTAAACAAGATCCTCCCGAATGTTACCTTGAAGATTGTGACATAGAGCAATGTTGTGCAGAATGCAACAAGAAATTACTATGTCAGCAACCTTATATGGCGAATACTGTAGGGCCCCACCAGATCTGTCAAGACATCTGAATCGACTTTTCAACAGTCTAAATGTCCTCTCAATCACAGAGCGGGTGGAGACGTGGGCCGCATTATAACGTTCTTCTGCAGGGGTTTGAGTATTACCCAGTGGGGTCAGAAGCTAGGGCCGGCTTCCATATCCTGAGTCGCCTATAAGACAGTTAAAACACAAATGTTGATATAATACGTAATAAATATTCAAAACATTGCCTATTGACTTGTCCTAGTACCTGAAACTGATTTAAAAATGTTCCACACATGACATGAAATACAATATTCATAATTTTATAGCTTTGACATAGTGTCACAAGGACATCTCTTGAACATTCTAAACATGACACCTCTGATGGCTATTGTATGAATACTGCAATATGTAAGCAATTACTGTTTTGGTCACTAATTCCCTATTCTTGTGTGATTAGTAATTTATGAACATTTTAAGCTGCCTAACATGGATTATATTTTTTGTATTTAAAAAAAAACTCATAAAATGATTTTTTGTTACATTATATATTATCAAAACAGAATTAAACATTAACCTGTACATGAACTTTAGATATAAGTGCAGTTTGTATTGCATTGACTGACCCTATAGCCAACAGTCCTTGTATTCCCCCACTTCAAATGCATAGAATACTAAAGCATTCTGCAGGATATGGGAATCGTGGCAGGCACCTGGGAATAGGGCTACCACACTCAGAATTTTCATGTTTGCGTCACATACAACTTACACATTCAGCGAGTGGTAATGTTTCCTGTTACGGAAACTCCTCTCAATTGCACGTAGGGGGGGTAAACGCAAGATGTATGCAATCTATAGCACCCATCACATTGGGTAGCCCTGCTACATTATAAAATGCAGTCTTCAGTGCCTGCCACTCTGTCTGCTCACTAGGAAAATGTATATAATACCTAGCGCGTCTAGTCAGTGCACATAGAAACTGGCAAAGGACCCGCGAGAATGTTGTCTGCGAGACCCCGCCTACTATGCCCACAGTTGTCTGAAAAGACGCAGAAGCAAGAAAATGTAATGAGCTCAGCAATTTAACATGGCCAGGCACTGTGTGACTCCTGTCTGTTGTTGCCTCTAAATCTTCTCTTAACTCTCCAAAGAGTTCCAAGATAGCCGCTGAGCTCAAGCGATAGCGGCTGATCACCTCGGCCTCACTTAACCCTTCTAGGGAGCATCTTGTTCTGAAGTTACGTGGCTCAATGTATGTCTTACTTGTAATTGCCTCTCCCTCCTCTCCCTCCATTGCAAAAGAATCTCTCTCCTCCTCCTCAATACGAACTCCATCACCGCATAATTGCCTATGACCTCCATTTCACCTTCCAAGGTAAGAGTTTCCATGTATCCTTTAAATAGGCAGACAAATCAACTACATTAGTGTTAACGAGACCACATGTGTTGTATAGTATCTATAACGTGTATTGTATTAATCCAAGCAGTCATTATAGTTTGAATGAGATATTTTGCACACATAATATAAAATGATGTAATCAGAAAATAAACACCATTCATTAATACACAGTGAAATTGATGATGTGAACCAATATTACTAATTGTTGTTAATAATCACCCAATCATGACATTTGGATGCAACATGTTCAGTCATGAAGGTGTTAAATCACAAGAAGACATTTTTATTTCTAGAGAGGTGTGGCAGAAGCCTTGATTATTGTCAGGTTGTTTTATGATCACAGGAGTATTGCCCTTTATATTAACCCCATCCTAATGCTTGCGGTTAGACTTGAAGTTATGAAGATGGATGTCATGCAATTGTACTATATGTGATTCAATAACGGGTTCTCCATCGATTAAATTAATGTGAATGATCTCCATGTACCCCAGGGGACACAGAAATATTCATGACAACACACTGTGACCTCCAGACATCCATAAGGGCCACCCGAGGACCCCCAGAAACCCATGGGCACCCCCCGTTGTGTGTATTGTTTTAATTGTGGGTAGCAGGGTGGGTGAAGGGAGTATTGTCCCCAAGTATGGGTGTTTAGGCCTCCCATGTGGGTAGTGGGGGAGGGTGGGTTTACCCCTTAAGTACAATAGCAGTTACTAACCGCTAAAGTGATTAAGGGATTAGGGGACACTAGATTGTATTTTTTTATTCTTCTGTATTGTTTGTAGCACCTGAGAGCATGGACGGGACGAGGATGAGGACGGCCTTCATCGTAGCAGCCTGGCAGGGGTGAGTGCAAGATTTATTTACTTTATTTATGCTGATTATTGTTGTATTTAAAATTGTCAAATGCACTATTATCTATATCTGGATAATAGTAATTTTGCCCATTATTGTACTGTATGTCTTAGGGGGGGGGGGTGTATTTATTTTAAGTATTTTTTTAAGGGTGGGGAACACTATTGGTACCACAGGCAAGTGGCGACCCCCGGACTCCCGTGGGGATCACCTGGGGACCCCTGCGAGGATCACCCTGGGACACCCGCCGGTCTGTTGTATGGATGGTGTGCCTGAAAAAAGGTAAACAAAGAAATTTTTCTAAGTCCAGCTTCTTTTGCGTCTGCCTTTAGCTGACGCATTTTTCCGGTGCGTTTTTAAAGCACGATTCATTTAGCGCTGTTTAGAGAATTCCGCAGACTGGAAGAAATCAGCGAGTTTGCCTTTTTTTTCCTGATCGAGCGGGTTTTGCACGCAGGCCAGAAAAAATGCCTTTTAAGGCCGATAAAGCGCTGTTATCACTGCTTAGTGAATCTCGCAGCAGCCTATATCGGCTTTAAAAGCCACTTTGCACTCTTAAAACGATTTATCAGAGCTTACTGCATAGCCCCCTGTATATTGATCTGGTTACTTTAAAGCCAGGGTATAATTGAAGAGAGTAATTTGGTGGGGATGAAGGGGGGTAGGAAGGAAGGAGTTGGGGTAATAGGGTTTCCAAAGATGTTTGGGGATGGTTGGAGGTATTTGTGATTTTGGCAAGTGTGATTGGGGAGAGATATCCCCAGTATTGATCACATTTATTTAAGTATGTGGATACAATTTAGTCAGAATGAAAGGCAGTGGGAGGTGTGGTTTTGTGGGAGTATGACAAGGGTTTTCGGCCGAAGTTAGCAATACATAGGCATATGACATAGGATAAGGACCTGGATTTATGGATGTCTTTATTAGTGGCGCAAAGAGGTATGCCCTTTCAGGGGGGTTTGCTGTGAGCCAGCACTCGGGCAGCTGGCGGGTGTCCCGAAGGGTGTATGTTGGGTATTTAATGAGGGACGATATGATTGGGAGGAGGGGTATAAATTTAGGCACCAATGTTGGGTGTGTGGTGGAGGACATACGGCAGCAAGGTGTTTTAGGAAGGATAGAGGAATGGGTTGAAGAGGTTACAGTAGACAGAAAAGGGAAGACGCTGGTGGTTGGTAAAATGGAAAAGGGAAGACGCTGGTGGTTTTAGGTAAAATGGAAGAATGGCTAGACCATTACACTAATAAGGGGACAGAAGTTTTCTTGGGGAAAGGTTTGAAAGAGGGTTTTTTGATTCCCTTTTTAGGAGAAGGAAAGCCGGGAATGTTGGATGAATTTATTATCGGTTTATCAGCACTTAGAAGTGGCTAGGCAGAAATTAGGGAAGGAGGTATGTATATATCTATGTAAAACAAAGAACAATTGCGCTCCTACCATTTGGACTCAAATCTATTAGTGACATTTTTATATTTAGAACCTATGTCTGTGTAACAAAGGAGTCATCTGGTTGCATTTTTGATCAAAACATAATGATTCAAGCCAGCCAACCTCGTCAAGATAAACTTTGTTTAGCAGGTACCTACATTGAACATATGAAACTTCTCATTGTCCTATGGACTAAGCGTTGTGAAGTGTGTGAATGTGCCCTGAAGGGGTTAAATAAAGAATATGCTTATTTGTGATTTGGTGCAGTTAAAATCTGGCCAAAGCCAGTAACAAAGTTCCCTTATTATTATTTTTTTTTTATAACTTGTATTTTATTGTGAACAAATGCATGGTATACAGAGTGAACATTATATGCATGCACAATATAAAATAGCACATGTAATGTGGGCTTTGGATCACATATATGAGAATCGCACAACTTTTCGAGCCCTACTCGGTCGTGCGAGTGCAGGTGAACAAATAATAAATAATAATAATGAAAAAAAAAAAAAGGGAGGGAAGGGTTGGGGGGGGTAGAAGGGAAAGGGGAGGAGGTAAAGGTGGTTGGTAGGGAAGGATATAACAAGGCTAGTTTTTCTTGAAGCATAGATGGCCCATGAGTTGTAAGGCTATAACTAGGGCTTTATTCAGCTTTAAGTAGTTGATCCCATTGTGTGTGTGGGGGTAGTTATTTTACTCTCCTGTAGGAGAACGCATTTCTTACTATTAAAGCCAAATTGTGTCACGCTCTACCCCAGGTATGTCTGTCTGTGCTAACCAAGGGGTCCAGACTTTTAGAAAGTTATCGCCAGTATCATTAACTAAACTTGTTAATTTTTCCATCTGGCAGATAAACCAAATACGATTCCGAATCTTTGGGATAATTGGAATATCGGGGCGTTTCCATAGTGCTGCAATCTCACACCGTGTGGCTATTGCAAAATGAGCAATTAATTTGTTATGTGACTTTGATAGATCCTTTAAAGGTCTGTTTAATAGAAACAGCCAAGGGTCAGAGGGAATAGAGAGGTCAAAAATCTTCTGAATCCAATTTCTAATTTTTTCCCAGATTTGGGTTATCAACGGGCAAGACCACAGCATATGTAACAGATCAGCTGTTCCTCCACATTGTTTGGGGCACAATGGGGAGGACCCTGGTATGTATTTCGATAATTTTAGTGGGGTGAGGTACCATCTCATAAGAACTTTATATGCGTTCTCCTTCAGTGTGGTGCATATGGAACTTTTGGCAGTGGCTAGAAATATGGAGTCCCAATCCTCATCATCTAGGGATTCCCCTAAATCTATCTCCCATTGGTTCTGGAATGAAGGTGTTTGCTGTTTAGATCTAGCAGATTCGACTACCTCTCCATAGATCGTAGATATAAGTCCCTTAGTGTCGGTTTCTGCCCGGCAGAGCTTTTCGAATTTCGTCAGGGGAGGGTACGGGGCAAATTTGTTATAGAATGCTCTAATCTGGAGGTATTTATAGAATTCTGAGTGGGGTAAATCTTTTTCTAATCTGATATGGTCGAATGTTTTAATTTTCAGATTATATCCTTCCATATCCTTGATTCTATTGTATCCTTTTAGTTTCCAGATTGAACTATTTGTACCAATTAGGCCAGGTGCAAAACATGGGTTATTCCAAATGGGGGACATCAGAGAACGTCCTGATGTGAGTGAGTTTTTTATGTTTGTTGCTTCCCAAACCGATATGGAGTTGGTCAATGAGGTGAGCGGTAGGGCAGCGGTTTTCCTCGCTTTTTTAGGTAGCCAAATCAGGTTGCTAAGCTCTAATGGAGAGCAAGCAGAACTTTCCAATTCCACCCATCTTTTCAATTTAGGGTCTGAATGCCATTGTATAATTTGACTTAATTGAGCCGCTTTGTAATATGATAACAGGCAGGGTACCGCTAAGCCACCTGCTAAGGTAGGTCTTTTCATATTTAGTTTATTAACTCTCGGTTTTTTTCCTCCCCAGATAAAGTTAGATATTGCAGACTGAAGTGAGAGTATATCCTTCAGTTTGAGTGGCACAGGCAATGTCTGGAAGAGGTATAGGATACGGGGAAGTAGATTCATTTTAACGCTATGTATCCTACCTATCCAAGAAATCTTCTTGGAAGACCATCTGATAAGGTCTTGTTTTAATGTCCAAATCAGGTTGGGATAGTTTGCATTATAGATGCTTTTTGCATCTTTGGTGATGTGGATCCCTAAGTATTTTATAGATTTCATTTGCCAATTAAATTTAAAATTTAGTTTCAGTAGTTTCTCCGTATGTCTAGGGAGATTGATATTCAAAGCTTCGGATTTGGATTGGTTTATTTTGAACCCAGAGACCTTAGAAAATTTGTCTAGTAGGTCAAATAGGTTAGGTAGTGAAGTGAGGGGTTTTGAAATGATTAGTAGGATATCGTCTGCGTACAGGGCCGCTTTATGTGATTGGGAATAAGCGTTTAACCCTGAGATGTCTGAATTATCTCTAATGCGTGCCGCCAGGGGTTCTATACATAGGGCGAACAGGAGGGGAGATAATGGGCATCCCTGTCTTGTGCCACTTTGAATTTGGAATGGGAGTGAGGGGAAGCCCTGATGTATAACCCTGGCGGTTGGGCCCGAGTACAGCGACATAATCGCTCCACTCAACCGATCCCCAAAGCCAAATGCTGCTAGCGTCTCTTGAAGATATGGCCAGTCTATCCTATCAAAAGCTTTTTCTGCGTCCAGACTTAATAACATGGTTTGAGCATTATTTTTGTTTGCCAATTCTAGCAGATCAATAAATCGTCGAGTGTTATCCGCTGCCTGCCTCCCTTTGATGAAGCCGACCTGATCTGGATGTATTAGTCTGGGTAGGATTAGACTTAATCTGTTGGCCAACAATTTAGCATATATCTTTATATCGGTATTGATTAAGGAAATTGGCCTGTAGCTTTTACAGTTCAGCGGATCCTTGCCAGGTTTATATATTAATGATATAGACGCCCGCAGCATATCTCCGGGGATAGGTGCTCCTGCTAATATAGCATTGAACATGTGGAGCAGCCGAGGGGCAAGTAAGATAGAGAACTTCTTATAATATAGCCCCGAGAAACCATCTGGTCCTGGCGCTTTTGATGGTTTAAGTTCTTTAATGGCTTGTGACACCTCTTCTAATGTGAAGTCGGCGCCCAGAGCCTTTCTGTCCTGCTCTGTCAATCTCTCCAGTTTTGAGCTAGCTAAGAAATCTCTTAAAGCTTTGCTCGTATTGTTATTATGTGCCACTTTCCTTCCGTCATATAAGGAACCATAAAATGAACCGAATTCTTCTACTATCTTTTTGGGATTGGCTGTTTGTATGCCCGATTTTAAGCGTATAGCTTGGATGTTAAACTTAGATTGCCTATCTTTTAGCGCTCGAGCTAGCATCGTATCCGGCCTGTTAGCTTTTTCGTAAAACTTCCTCTTGGACCAACTTAGGGAATTATCTGCCCTGGAAGTCAATAACATATTCAATTCTATATTTGTATCTTTTAGATCCCTTGTTGTTTGTGGATCAGGGTTGGTTTTGTGGTTTGAGAGAAGAGAATGTAGTTTGGTTTGGAGTGTTTTGATTTTGGAATCTCTTTCTCGTTTTCTCTTAGCTGTGATATTGATTAATATGCCCCTTAAGGTTGCTTTATGAGCCTCCCAGAGAATCATATGGGATTCCACAGAGCCTGTGTTTATCTCAAAAAATTGAGCTATTTCTTGATCTATAACATCACAAATTTCAGGTATCTTAAGAATAGATTCGTTAAGTTTCCAGTTTGCACCTGGTCGATTGGCCCGGATATTGTTGCACCTTAGCTCTATTGGTGCATGGTCGGACCATGAAATATCATGGATCTCTGAATGAGTGACCATAGGAACCAGATGGCACGAGATAAAGAGGTAATCAATTCTACTATATGAGGTATGCGGGTGGGAATAAAAAGTATAATCTCTGGTAGATGGGTGGAGTTCTCTCCATATATCCACTAACTGGGTATCTTTTAGGCCTTTGTGAAGGGCGAATTGCGTCTTTTTATTGTCAGAGACTCCTCCTCCTGATCTATCTAATGCCGAATGCATTGTAATATTACAATCTCCTGCTACTATGATGCATCCTTTAGCTACTGAGTTTAGTATTTTGAAAAACTTTTCAAAGAAAATTGCATCTTGTATGCAGGGGGCGTATAGTGAAGCCAATGTGATAGGCTGTTCATGGATCGTTCCAATTACAATAATAAAGCGGCCTTCAGCGTCTTTTTTAATTGTCTGGGCGATAAATGGGACACTGTTACTGAATAGGATGGCTACTCCTCTTTTTTTGGCTGAGGCTGAGGCGGTGAAATATTGGGAGAAGCTCTTATCTAAGAATTTAGGTGGATTTTTGTTACTGAAGTGTGTCTCTTGTAGGAGCAACACATCCGCCTGTTTTCTCTTATAGTCCGTAAAAGCTCATTTTCTTTTGATTGGACTATTAAAGCCTTTTACATTGTGAGATATTAGTGTTAGCGCCATGTGTTGTAGTAAAAGAGGTAACTAGTGTAACAACTCATATACTCACTTTTAGCTATATCATCGGTGAATCTGTCTGTTGTGTTTGTAGTTCTCATGCCATATAGACCTGTCTGCAGGGCTCCAAATGTCCTTAGGAGGGGAGGGAAGGGGAAGGAGAGGGGATAGGGAGACAGAACAGGGGAAGAGACAGGAGGGATATCACAGGGAAGGGAAAAAAAAGTAAAAAGTAAACAGAAAACAAGAGCATACCTCGGGAGCCCCCGAAGATAGCCCCTGCGCCCAGAGGATAGGTCTTTTGGCTCCACCAAATGGGTGGGCCAAACTCCTGTATTGGAGACAGACCTCTCTGGGTCTTGTGGTCGGTCCACAACAATTGGGGACCGAAAAAAGGAACACATGCGCGTCGCCGGGGATACTCCCTCCGGCACAATTTCCATATATTTATTATCTTGTTAATTGCGACAGATAAAACTGGGTGTTATAAATGTCAAATAGAAATAGAAACCTTAAAATAAACAGGAACCATAGAACAGAGAATCGTTACAGCTGTAACTTTAGCTGTATGTAATAACAACTTTTGTGATGAATAATAGACTGACCTAAATAACTTCTAAGAACTGCCTGACAAGTGGGACAGGGAAGACATATGATATGATATGACAAACAAGACATATGATCTACAAGACAAATAAGCTATATGAGACAGATATATAGGGCATATAATATAGGTATGGTGCTAACGTTTCTGTGATTTAAATAAACGTGTCTAAATCCCTTACTATGTACAGAGAATTAAATATATTAGCTGTGAAATTGATCATCTAAAGTTTATATGAGACATAACAAAATTACTTATCTCTTGAGTAATGTTTGGGGTGTAATAACTATATAGATATTACGCCAAAAACTGAAAGCCTCTAAATCCTAATAGTATATCAGCTTAACCAACTGTCTTTTAACTAAACCTTCCCTAACGTAGGTATATTGATGGTAGGGATAGAACTGCTACTCATACTGGTAAAGGAAAATAGGAGATAATAGTACACAGTATATATAGCCCCCATATACATATACATATATGCTGTCTTCATCATGTAGTACAAAGTACGGCGCATATTAGTACAACGCATAGTATATGTAGTCCCTATGGTACATAATATATAGTATATACTGTGTAAGATACATAGAACATAGTGCATAGCTTACAGTATATGACAGTATATATAAAGCGCTTAATACGCGATGTAATATATATTTCAGTATATCCCATGTATATATCAACCATATATCAACCATATATATATATATCAATGTAACATATGCATGCAGCATGCAACAATGCAACATATATGTAATAATATAATATCACACATACCACATACACACATCACACAACACACCTACATATATATACAACATAACATGCAATATGTTTATACTATTATTATTATTATTATCCTTACATTATTATATATGTATAATGCAACAACGCAATAGTGCAACAATGCAATATATACATATAATGCAATACAAATATGCAACACATGCATCATGCAACACATACATGCAATACATACATGCAATACATGCAACACTTACACATATACACACAACATAACATGTAATATGTTTATATTATTATTATTATTATTATTATCATTATTACATCACTGCATATGTACAATGCAATACCGCAATACACATATGCAATAAAACTAAACATATGAACTTACATGTATACAGATGCCTACAGAAGCTTTTAGGAACATATATACAACAGTACCTACATATATAGTATACAGCACCTTGGCCATAGTGTACAATGTATGTATGTTTTTATTAACTGTGTGCTGGTTTATGAGACTTTATTTATTTATTTTACCCAAGGTGTAAGGTGAATGGGAACGAGTCAAGTATGGGACTAAAGGGATAATATGGGACACTGGATGGAACTAATTAAATGTTGTTCATTAAGTCTATTGTAAGTCTCCGGAGGTGCTGCATCTCAGAGTGTGCAGCCTCCTGTGATGTGTCCCGTCTGTGCCAGAAATACCCGCACTTCAGGAAGTAAACCAGATCTCGCGAGAGGGAGGTGCCCGGCGATGACGTCAGATCACTCGCGCGGGAAAAAGCCATTCTGTTTCCCGCTCGGCTTGGAGAAGGATCGTGAGAAGATGGCTGCCGTTCTGAAGTTGTCGACAGAGCTGCTCCGCGATCCCGTCCCTCTCCCTTGGTCTTGGTAGGTCGTCCTCGTGTCAGATGGAGTGTGAGATGTGTGTTTGAGTCTTAGAAGGTTTAAGGGAGGTTTCATATGGAACACAGCTGCCTGGGACGGACTCAGTCAGTGTCTGGAGTCGCAGGTGCCTCTGCGCCATTCTTGGAACGGGTTGAGCCAGCTTTGTTCCTGGTGGGAGCGGGGCCATTCGGGTTAGTTGGCGGGGGGTGAGACGGATTTTGGTGAGATCTTGGAACGCCGATTTTTGCTAGGAAGCTCTCCTCGTCTTCTGGACTCCTCAGAGTATGTGCCACGCCATTTTTAATAGAAAGTAAAGCGCAGGGGAATAACCACCTGTATTTAATGTTATTGTCTCTGAGTATTTTTGTGACGTGAGCCAGAGCCTTTCTTTTAGTAAGGGTAGCAGGGGCAAGGTCCTGGTAGACCTGGAGTTTGACTCCTTCGAACTCCAGAGACCTTGCTTCTCTGGCAATCCTGCACACCTCTTCTTTGGTGCGATAGTGATGAAAACGGGCCACAATATCTCTGGGGGGATCGCTTTGTTGAGGCTTCCTTCGTAAAGCCCTGTGGCACCTGTCTAAACGTATTTCATATTCTGGTTTGTCAGGGAAGAGATTTTCTAGCCAGTTATTCGTGAAGTCTTCTGGGTCCAGGACGCTTTCAGGGACCCCCCGCAGTCTAATATTACACCGTCTGTCACGGTTTTCTGCATCTTCTGCTTTATCTTCAAGCAGTTTAATCCGATCATTTAGTATGGAAACTTGATCTTGTGTTTGCGATATGGCCGCTGATGTTTCTTCCGTGGTTGTTTCTAGGGTGGCCGTTCGCTCACCCAATGCGTCTACATCCTTCCTGATGGCCCAGAGTTCTGTTTTAAAGAATGTTTGCATTTTGGAGCAAAACTCTTTTAAATCTTTGCGTCGGACCATCTCTTCGTCTCTGTCCTCCTCAGCAGTTGGATCGATTTCGGGATCCATGTTATTAGCCCGCGCGGGAGATTCCGGCTTGTCCGGTGGGGTCACCCCCTTTCTCTTGAAATATGTGGAGACCGGCTGGCTCCTGGTCCGCGCTGCTTTGCTGGATGCCATCTGTGGGTGTTAATGTTTATTATGCTGTGTGCTGAGCCTTGATATATTCGTTTCTGCCGCTTTTATTTAAATTATAAGTGCCGGTGGGAGCGGAGCTCAAGAGTTAGTACTCCATTCTCCTCCACGTCGCGCATGCGTCCAAAGTTCCCTTATTATAAAGGTAAACTCGTGTGAAATATTACTACTTACACAGGTCTCTTCTTTCTGTCAGCCATAAACTCTCACCTACTCTTCAGTGGAGGGCGAAGTGTAGACTGACAATGAGGTGTATAATTCCTTTATTCTAATTGGAGAATTGGTAAGGAGCCCTATCTACAAGGGAGGAGACATACACCTCCAAGGAACTGCTTAGTAAAACAGAAACCAGGTAAACCAAAACCTCTACCTAACCCTATGACAGAATGTTTCACACATGGATATTGAATGTTTAATCATTTGTGGATAAATAAATGTTGAAAAAGTATCACGTTTGTGTGTCCTTCATTTGTCGCGGTTATCTCTATCTATTATTTGGACTTAGATTAAGATCTAAAAACATTTTAGGTTTGAAATATGTGAAATATTTTAAAATCCTAAAGGGTTCACAAACTTATTCTCACCACTGAGCTACAGTAAATTGCTTTTTTTCTAATCACTAGGAGCACCCCCAGTTCAGTAGCGAATATTTATGTTCCCCTCCTTTATTGACAACAATGATGCTGGTGGCAGACATTTTTCTTTCTCAGAGAACTGGGACTTTGCTGCTGAATTTGTCCTTAAACCGAGGGCTGCCGGCCGGTGATAAGAAGTCAGTAGTTCTGTTACCGGACAGGGTATTTCCACTTTAATGCGAGAGATCAATGACATAGTGAAGAGAATAACCGTGCTTTGGTGCATTTCACATTAAATTAGTCCATATGTATAAACCTACGTATTGAGAATAGTTATTTGATGTGATGAATCTCTGTTTAGAGAGCATATTATTAAAGGAAATGGCAGATGATATTCATGTGATGTAAAGGTAAATTATCAGTTTTAGAACATGTGATATCTCTGCCCTGGACACAGAGTTAACAAAATCAGTGCATGAACATTTCAGAGTTCTTGACTCAATAAAAGCAGCTTACCAGTTAATACGAATAATTTGTATTTATATGGAAATGTTTAAGATCTTTAGCCTTGAAGCATAACACACTGCAAGATTTATTCACAAACTGGACACCTCTATTTTATTCACATGCAGAATAATAGAGTTTTCGGGGGTCAGTGCTACTGGCAGTGCAGCTGATTCAAGGAACTTGGGCCTGCAACCCTAAAGAATCTACCAGCATGCACAAGGGCTTGAGAGGGCAAGAAGCTGTAAATAAAATGCAAAATGCCAGAATGCTCAATTTTCTAATCTGTTAGGGTATCATGGGGGGTAGCAATGTTCCTTCCCTGTGTTCCTCCCCTTACCAGACACGCAGCCGGGTGGCAGTGATCTAGCAATCACCGCCATGGTCTGCAATTTTGCACACCACAGTGCTATGCGGGGAAGGAGCAGGAGCCGCAATGACAGAAGCATTCCTGTTGCATGAGGCTTTCCACTTTCAGGGCTAAAGACGTTCTCCCACTCTGTGTTTGTGAGGCACCACTATTCCTTCACACACTCAGACCAGTGTCTACTGTCTGCAGTAGCCACGCAACTCCCCTGTTTGCTGCCTGGCAACAAGTGAGTAGATATCTACTGTATATAGATTTACACACACAATACATATGTGTTATATACACATATTAATCATACACAGATTGCCCCGGGGGTATCTCCATCAGTTGGTTTCAATGTTCCTGATGGAATGGAGAAAGCATCCATTACAATCAACAGAATTTTATGATACTTATGATTTAATATTCTTTACATTAGATATATTTTTTTAAGTGAATAGGTTGAACTGCCACTTTAATAACAAGCAGCAACCATCTCGTAGAGCACAGCTTCTTCCTAGTTTCATCCATGAAAACTCCCCTACATCATTGCGAGGTATCCTCTCTGAGTTAAACAAAAAGTGAATCCCTGTGCTTCTCCCTTTGGGATAGCAGTCAATGGGGAATATATATATATGTATGGTGTAAATACCTATGAGAAAAAAGGAGACTTTTGGTATACATCCTTTGATCAAATAATGCCAAAAAATAGGGGAGCCCCTGCTGCCACAGTGTTAGTAATGGTGAGCGGTGCTATTGGGTAATGATTAGTAGGATATGGGTAGAAAAGGAACCCAAGTGTAGCACTCAAGCTCACCCTCTGGTGATTAATGTAATAGTTAAAACGTAATCTTTATTAATCAGCAACCAAGATAAAATATAGGGTATTAAAACTGAAGGTATACATTGGATCCAAATACTGATAGCCGTGTTGGCTCAGGATCCTAAATAGTAGTGTGTAAATAGGATAATACTAATACCACACTAGACAACAGTCGTTGTTGAGGTTCTGTAAGTGAATGGAATCGTACAGGGAATTCCCGTGAGTAAGATTGCATCAACTGTAAATCACTAAAGCAAATAACTAAATAAACCAAGATGTAACAATAGAGATGGTTGAATTTACAGTGGCCGGTAGATACTTATGTGTCCATTTTATAATATATTGGGTGTACCATAATACAACCAGCAAGTCGAATATGATCAGATCTCAGCTGAATCCTCCCTATGTGACTGTAAGTAGTGGTGCATATGAATCTGCACCCTTACTGTGGCTGACTTGACCTCAAGTGACCTCAAGAAAGTCTGCAGCGATGATCTGAGTAAGTATATATATTCACAAGATCAGCTATGCTAAGTGAGGCTGCTAAGATAAGTAATATGGACCGGTAGTGATGTATGAGGTCCTTATGAATACAGACCCCTTTAGTGCAAAGCAAGTGTATGGCTAGCTGTGCAGCCAGAGCCAGTACTATTTGACCTCAAGTTACCTTGGGGTTAAACTTATATAAGAGAGTGTGCTATGTTTACCCTGTGGGGCTTGAGGTTTACACTTGTGGGTTCTGAGGTATCAACACTAAAACATCAGAGGTTCGTCAAATAAAAGAATACGTCACAAATGAGGCAGCTGTTACTGATCCCATATAATGTACTGATAAGTAGCCCGCAGACACTGCTGTTTGAGAAAACTCTAGTACTGCGGTGTGTGTGTGTATATATATATATATATATATATATATATATATATATATATATATATATATATATATATATATATATATATACAGTGTTCAACAAACTTATACATTTGCTCGCCCCGGGCGAGTGGATTTAACCCCCGGGCGAGTAAATATTGGCCAAAGCAGCATACGTTTGGTACTAGGTGGCGAGTAGATTTTTTTGTGTGGCGAGTAGATTTTTTGGTGATTTGTCAACCACTATATATATATATATATATATATATATATATATATATATATATATATATATATATATATATATATATATATATATATATATATACACACACAGTGATATTCAGCACAACGGGATAGTCTGGTACAATGTATATAAAACTTATCGTAGATACATAAATCTTAGTGAGAATAATATCCCTGTTACTGGAAGGGAGGTTTAATGTGTCCGTCGGGGCACTTAAAAAACCTATGTATGTTGCACGAACAGAGAGCCGCACCAGCTCGCAGTGCGAGATAGTCAGGTGCGGTGGCGATCAGACTCTGCACGTGCACGTCTGAAGACAGAGCCGACGCGCGCGTTTCGCGAGAGACGCTTTCTCAAGGCGAATAGGTAAGTAATCGGAAGTGTACCCTGCAGGCTGGCAGGTATATATAGGTCCTCCAGGGAGATGACATCATGTGTTAACCCTTGCTGTGCCAATGCATGTGAGGAGTTCTGTGCTTTTATGCACAGTTATTTAGCCCTTTGTATATGTACATGCCTGCACAGAGAAGGTGATAAGTATCTGGCTAAGACTTAAGTAGGGCAAGTTTGTGCTGAATGTCTAGTATAGCATTAGAGTCAGATTTAACAAAGGAGAATGAATTGATTAATTCCCTTTGATCCTCAAGGGAAGTGTAAATAATGTTGCAAAATAATAATGATGGTTACATTGTGTAAGTATGAATTCAATGATGAATTCTCATTGAAATAGGGTCCAGAGATGCCCTTAAATAGATCACTTCCAAACTGGAATAAAAGTATATTGTCAAAGAGTATGGTAAATCCCTGCTTCAAAAATGGCAGAAGGTATGGGGAAGAAAGATAAAGAATTGAGGATGATGATAACACATCCCACTTATTGAGAGGAGATTGCTCTTCTTGAAGTAGAGGGGGTTATATAAATGGGGTAAACACGTACCCCTCATTCAGACCCCTCGGAGCTAGCATTCCGAGTGTATAGATCCACTTGGATTCTTTTTGAAGGAGGACTTTGTCCCAGTCCCCCTTCCTTTGTCCTCTGATAAAATGGTAAATTCCACAAAATTTAACAGCTTCAATATCCCCTTCATGACACAGATTGACGTGTCTGGACAGAGGTTTATCAGCTTTATTTATTATTGTGCCGATGTGTTCCAGCACTCTCTGTTTAAGGCACCGTCTGGTTTTCCCAACATAGATTTTTCCACAGGTACAAATGCCTTGGTAAATAACACCTGTACTTAGGCAGTTTATGAAGCTACGAATCTGGTATATCTTGGTGTTATTCCAGTTGGTAAACTGTTTCGTAGTCTTCATATGTTGACATGCTTTACATCTCTGGCAGGTGTATGATCCTGTGGGTTTGGGTGGAAGTCAGGTCCTTGGTGTCTTTTCAGTGAAATGACTATGAACCCGTAGGTCACGTAGATTCTGGGCTCGTCTACTGGTCATGGATGGGTATTCCTTGGTAACCCCTGTTAGTAGTTCATCTGCCCTTAAGGTATGCCAGTGCTTTTGGAGAATGGCTCGTGCCTGGGGCCATTCTCTATTGAACGTGCCTATAAAGCGTATCACTTTGTCTTGATGGTTGGATGGTTTATCCATTATAAGTGATCTACGAGTAGTGTATTTTGCCCTTTTGTAGGCCTTCTTAATGCTCTTTTTACTGTACCCTCTGTTCAGAAATCATTGGGTCATGTTCTGGGATTGTACTTCGAATTCATGGTCAGTATTACAGTTGCGCCGTATCCGCAGGAATTGACCAGTCGGTATACCATTCACCTGTGCTCTTGGGTGATGGCTGCTGGCTTCCAGGAGGTTGTTTGTAGCCGTGGCTTTTCTGTATACAGTGGTGTTGAGAATACCATCAGTGCCCCTTGAAATGCGTAAATCTAGGAAACATATAACATTTCTGTCATGTTCCAGGGTTAGATGGAGGTTATACGCATTGGTATTCAGTATTCCAATGAATTCTTTTAGAGCCCTCTCCGGGCCTCGCCACAGCACGAGCACATCATCGATGTAGCGGACCCAGAGGTCAATGTGCTCTGTGTATTCCTCCATCTCTTCAGTGAAGACTACCTGGGATTCCCACCATCCCAGGTAGAGATTCGCATATGTAGGGGCACATTTGGTTCCCATTGCGGTGCCCCTAAGCTGATGGAATAGCTTATTATTGAAGAGGAAATAGTTCCTTGTTAGCACAAATTTGAGCAAATCCGTAATAAAAATGTTATGTGTCACATGCCATCCGCCTCGTGTGTTCAGGAAGTGGGAGATTGCTCTTAAACCATATTCATGGTCTATGCTTGTGTATAGTCCCTCCACGTCCAGACTCACAAGGATAGTATCTTCACTGATGTAGAGATCCTCTAACCTTTTGAGGACGTCCTTTGTATCTTTGAGAAAAGGAGGGTAGGGTCTGAGTACCTTGTCAATGTAAGAGCTTGCCCATTCAGTAAGGTTCCCTATCCCCGACACAATAGGTCTACCTGGGAGGGGGGGGGGGGGGGAATCTTGTTCTTATGTAGCTTTGGCAAGCTGTAAAATGTGGCAATCTTAGGGGTTTTTACCCAGATGTAATCGTATTCATTTTTGTTGATAACCTTCTCTAAGAGTCCTCTCTGAAGGATGATGTTAGGTTTGTTATTATAAGCCATGGTTGGATCCCCTTCCAGTATTTCATAGCAGATGGGGTCCGCCAATAATCTCAGATTTTCTTTTTTGTAATCACAGCTGCGTAGAATGACTAGGTTTCCCCCTTTGTCTGAGGGTTTGATAATTATGTCTTCATTTGTTTCCAGTTCTTTGAGAGCTTTCCTTTCAAGAGTTGATAGATTGTCTGGTATTCGGCCAAGAGTTAAGTGTTCCAGGTCTCTTGTGATCAAATAATGCCAAGCCTGCTAACCACGTCAAGGTAAGTCTCATTATAGCAGGTCCCTACACTAACCTGTCTGCAGACATGTGAGTATCTGTACTGGTATATACCAGTTTTTAACTGCACTAGGTTAAATAAGCATATGCTTTGATATTTTAACCCCTTCTGGGCTTATTTCACATAACACTAGTATGCATTTAGTGTAGGGACCTGCTATAATGAGACTTACCCGATCGTTGTTGCAATGAACTTATTGGAGTTTATTGAATAGACCCAAATGTGTTCAGCACAAATAACAAGAAGAAAAGGAAATATACCGGAGAACTCATTCTTAAAGCAACCCAGAGGAATAATTTAAATCCTGCAGAATCCACCGAGTATATTGCTAAACACTGTCTATAAATATGGTAGATATCTGAACTCTGTGAAGTATATGGGAGTCTGCCGACTAGGAAATACAAAAGGAACTGTACTTTACATGAGATATTGAATTAAGCATTTGGGGGGGGTTGGTGGGAATCTAGATCTCAGGTTCCAGAGTGTCTCTAGTTTTGTCACGTTCACACATTGTAAAAAATTTACTTTTTCACTAGCGTTAAATACTTTTTGTTCAATAAACAATACTTTTCACCTTGGTTATGTTTTGCCTTGGAGAAGAAATCTGCTCCCCTTTGCAGTCCCTTGCAAACTTCACAGAATTGTATATGTGCTGTATATGCAGAGGTTGAAGTGTATTAGGGGACACAGACCTATAGATCGTACCACCTACTTTTTCATTTATAAATCCAGAGTTGTTTTTTTTCGTGTGTGTTTTATTTGGCTCTACAGTATTTTAAAATGGACAAAAAATCAGGAGTGATACAGTGTGTGCTCATTTGCATGTCATTACCCAGAATCCCTGGCTGCAAGGGAAGCACTGTATGCTACTGTAGGACAGAGGTGTGCAAACTGGAGGGCGTGGGATTTGTTTTGGGGGTCACAACGGTTGCAGAGGCCCTGCGCTCTTACCCAAGGCATTTCAATTAAATGCCGGGGGACGGCGTGAGGCCTATGTACCTCACTTACCGGGATTCAGCTGATTTGGTGTGACGAGTCTCCATGACAACACCACGGGGTAATTTGACGCCCGTCGCCATGGCAACGTGGCGTCAAATGACGTCACAGGGTCACGTGACATCACATGACCCTGCGGCGTCATTTGACACCAGAAACAAAGGTAAGGGGGGCGCAAGAACTGGGGGAGCAGACAGGGGGGCACAGCTCCAAAAGTTTGCGCACCCCTATGCTAGGAGATAAGGTTGCAGACCTGTCTGAGACATGGGAATGTGCTCACAGGTAGTGTTTCTATTTGCTGTGCACTGTACAGTCAAGGTTTTTTTTCTCCACTTTTTTACCCACCATACTGTAACTTGTTTTGTGTCTGAATATAAATTAAAAGTATCTTTCCCTTTATATTTTAGAGCATAAATATTGAATGAGCTAAAATGAGGACCCCAGAGTTTTGCTCTTCTGGCACAATACTGCTACTGCTTGACGGTATTGGTATAGATAGAATAAGTTGTTTTAATGTATTGATAAATCTAAAATGAAAGAATTTTAAATACTTTTAGAAATATATTCTTGTGGACATGAACTTATACTGTAGGAGAATTTAAATAGATAAGGAGCACTCACGCTAAATCAGTACGGTATACTGCCGGGGGTACATGTTAGTGCTGAAGAGTCTCAGGTAACTCAAATGCAGGTTACAAAAACAACACTCTCATGATCTTCAATAAATTAGGGGGCTTATGCAGAGAGGATCGTGATGTACTGGGAAAACGGCAATAAAATAGCCAAAGAATTGGCATAAATTATGGCCGTATGCTGAAAGCGCCTTTACCTTGTTTTAGCAGATGTAAGTCAAATTTCCAAGTTTTTCTGGCGACCTGGAACACGCCATATTATAGGGCAGAATGGCGCGTTCCAGCGCTTCGGTCCTTCTGGAATCGCACGCTATAATAGTATGGCGAGTTCCAGGTTCTCGCCACCTGTTTGGCGACTTTTACTCTGCTGAAAACTTTTCAGCCGGTTTTTAAAAAACGCGCCATTTTCTCCCGAGTTAAAGGTTTTCTGGCGAGTTTTTTGGCCAGAAGATGGCGCAATTCCCTTTTAGATCCTCTCTGCATAAGCCCCTAGGTGTTTATTTTCAAGTGATCAGTTTTTCGATCCTGAATTGTGGACCTCTCTCTTGATTCTGATTCAATTCAGGACCGAAAACGTCAATCACTTGAAAATAGCACCCAATTTACTGAAGGCCACAAGAGTGTTTTTTTTGTAATCTGCATATACTGTATGAGAGTTTAACATATCAAAGTGGACATAGGAGTTTTATATAAAATACTCTTGGGGGGAATCAATAAAATAAGTTAATTGATGCACTACATTTTTTGTTAGATCTTCAGTTTACTTAGATATATTCTGATAATGAAATAGTATTTATATGTTTTTAGCATTTGCTAATGTATTTTGATTTCTTCTTTACTTCTCAAAACGATGAGGTGCATAATGCAGGTATATTGTCTATATAAGACAATTACTGAAGCCAGGCCTTTATTGTAGTGGACAGGAATCTGTGAAAATTAAAAGCTTTTGCACGTACCCGTGTTTTCACAAGACCTACTGACAGGGCCACCGACGGGGAGGGAAGTAAAGGGTGACAGGGGAGTGTATGAGGTGGGTGAGGGAGGAGGTGTGTGAAAATGGGGGGGGGGGGGGTTCTTGCAAAGCCGCCGACATGTAGGTGGGGGCCCCGGTGGAAACGTTCGTCCTGTGCCCTGCGTAAGCTGTCTGCGGTCCTGCCTACTGAGTTGGTAAAACGTTACTTCACTCCTTCGCTTGTAACAATGCATTACAAGAAAGGGGTTACATTACATCCAGAAATGCCTTCTTACTAAGTTGGAAAAGTAGTACTTTGCCAGTCATTCAGAAAACAGTTATTGCCAGAAATCAGTTGATAGCTACTGGTAGATATGCATCACTGTCCCCTCCCAAGTGAATAACCAGACAACACCTCCATTGAATGTCCTATGCATTTTATCAAATGTTAATGAATCTCTCTGACTGAATTGTTACAATATCTCCCCATTTCTAACCTTGTATGACTATATTTCCAAATGGAAGTATGTTGTTTCTGTATCTTTCAGCAGGGAAGTGATCATCTGCTACCTCATTCTACGCATTCAGCCTGTGTTGAAGTAGGCATGCAGCATTTAATAACATTCAGGGTGGCTTGAACTTGGAAATGTTCTGTTTTCTGCTGCATGCATGTGTAACACCCCTACCCCCCCCCCCTCCCGACCCAAGGGATAGGGTGTACAGTGAAAATGAGGTAGTTGAACAGTCTTTGTGCATTGACAGGGTTTATACCTGCTCAAAAAGGGTATTAGCTCAGCGGTTGCCTGTGCATCTCAGGGTTCACATGGTGGATTCATGCCGACTTGTAGTAAGGAGTTAATAACAGGAGAGGTTGTCAGGAACTTTATAACTTGGACTTTAGTAATACAAAAATAACAGATCAACAGAACAGGTTTTTCATCAGTCTTGGAACTCTGGATGTCAGTGTTCTATATACCACGGCAGGTGATGCTCACTCTCCTTAGAGCTCTTGCGTACCCAGGACCAACCAGGGGGTTTAACCCCGGCCCTCCTGGCATAGACCCCTGAAGTAAACTATATAGGGAACCACCCCTTCAAAAGCATAGACTTCCACATTTCCTCATTCATAAGGGCCTCCCTAATTCTGGGAACTTGCCCTAACTGGAAAAAACAATTAAAGGGTTGTGTTTCCTTCCTTACCCCACAAGTCAGCATGGCCTGGACACCTCCCTGATAATATCTGGAGTTGGGGTCTATTAGTTGAGGAATCCCTGGCATCTAGGGACTCATAGAAGTCTTGGGGTACCCTGATGGTATGCAGGTCCCTGGAGGTTTTCCCTGACAAGGAAGGGATCCTCTCTAGGTCTGAGAAATAAATGATGGGTGTCCACTTGTTATATCTAGAGTATGGCCAACAGCCTGCCCCCAATAGCTGGGCAGAATAGATGTTGCCACTTGGTAACTCCACTGAGCATGTGACCGTCTAGCAACTTCTAGAGATCACAAGGCCAAACATGTGCCTGGAAGGGAAACATAATAGAATTATTATAGTAGTAACTACTACTGCCTCACATGCCTAGCCTTGTGAGAGTGTTAACCCTGGCACACACAGCCTGCAGTTACCAGGGCTGACATGCAGGGCAAGGGGAAATGTTAGCAGGGTGCTACAAGTTATCCGCAGTCTAATTGGAGAATGAGTAAAAGACATGATGAATGAAAGAGCATACTGCTGGTCAGGATTTCCTGCAAGCACAGCATGGCTAACTCATTTATCCACTGTACTTGTTCTTGCCATTGATGTGAATCTATCAGCTGCATCACAGCCTCGGGCGTAGGTGACAAGGTGCCTGACACATTGCACTTTTGACAGGCACAATAACGTCAGCACAGATTGGCTATGGGCGAGTGGAGCAGTATAAATAGAGATAACCTTTACCGATGTCACCAGTAACTTGAAATCTGAAGCTGCACAGCCCATCTGTGTTTCTCTACCAATTTTCATTATTCATTATTCACCCAGAGCTATGGAGAACCAGTCAACCATGGAAGACATGAATGGAAGCTACGTCAATGGAGAAACCAATGGTACATATTTAAGCAGCTACAACAGTGTTACAACTGACATGAAGAAGGCTTTAAAGCAGCAAAAGCTAAACCAATACAAGAAGGACTTACGTGAACAGGAGAAGCTGCCAGTTTTGGAGATGGCATACACCACTATCCTCAGAGAGCTAGGAGAGAATCCAGACAGAGAAGGGCTGCTCAAGACCCCAAGCAGAGCTGCAAAAGCCATGCAGTTCTTCACCAAAGGAAATCAAGAAACCATCTATGGTGAGTCTTTGCAGCAGTTTATTTCAGATGTGAATGTTTGCTGACCATGCACATGTGGTTTAAATATCTATTGGGGTAACTTTGTTGAAGACATCCCTTATCTAACATACCGGCACTAGAATCACTCGATTGCACATTTAAATCAACCTAGTGTTTCTTTATGATGCACTTGAACTGCACATGCACATGTAGGATGCAACAAGTGAACAGCAAGTGACATGAATTTCAGATAAATGGCCTGTAGTTTGTAGATTTTAATAGTTACCTGTTTTTAAGTGTGAGCTCTGAATTAATATATAAGGCCCCTGGAGTGGGCAGAGGATTAAACAGGGCCCTGGGATGGCAGCGTAAAACCCCAAAACAGTTTTGGTAAAATGTTAGCGTCATCATTTTGGAAATGTAACCATCTTCCAATTTTCATGGAAAATACTAGAAAGAGCTTTCTTTCAATGTGTACAGAAACAGTTATATAAAAAAAAACACAGCAACATAACACATCTACTACATTTCTAACAGTTCTTTTATCATTTAATAACAGCATTTTTGTTTTAGAAAATTGCATTGACCAATATTTTATTTGCCCCCAAATAAAATAGCTTTACATTAATATTTCCCCAAACAGAAAACTATCGAATCCACTAAAATATTTCATCCTTTTGTATTCATACCCAGATCATGGTTGATGGCACTGAATGGTGCAGCTGAGAGAAGCTTGCAAACCAGACTCTGTCACTTTGTGGTTAGCAAAAAAAAGAGGATGCCAAGCTTACCAACAAATATACTGCAGCTGGAAAGGCAGGATCCAAATACTTTAGGCAGAATAGAAACATTATTCGCTGCAGTAAAACAGACAGAAAAACGTATCCTCTCCTTAGTTGGGCAATTTTTTTTTTCAATTTAAATGTGTGTTAAGATATTTCTTATACTGTACAGTATTTCACAAAATTCTCTTCTTTTTCACCATTTCTTTTAAGCTACAGTATACCTTAGTGCAACAGTGCGCAAACTGGGGGGCACTAGATTTTCTGGGGGGATGGAGGGGGCACGGCAGCTATAGAGGTCCCGCGCTCTTCCCTCAGGCATTTAAATAAAATACCGGGGGACCGCGCGAGGCCTTTATAATACACTTCCCTTCCAGCAACGCGTCGTCCTGGTAACACGGCGTCAAATGACGGCGCGGGGTCATGTTACCATGGCGACGTGATGTCAAATGACCCCGCACGTTATATGATGCCGGTGTCGAGCGGGGGTGTTGGGAGGGGGTGGGGGACGAGGGGCCGAGAAGAGCAGGCAGGGGTGCGCACAGGGAAAAATTTGCGCACCCCTGCCTTAGTGCAAGGTCCAGAAGAAATGTAGTACATCACTTAGAAAGAAAGTCTATGAGGTTTTGAATGCTCAGTACACTAAATGTAATGTATGAAGAACTGTAATGTTGGTCACCTAAAATGTACCACAACCAACAATACATCTAGTGCAGGGGTAGCCAACTCCACTCTTCAATAGCTGCCAACAGGTCAGGTTTTCAGGATATCCCCGCTTCAGCATAGGTGGCTCAATCAGTGGACTGCTCCACTTGTGCTGAAGCAGGGATATCCTGAAAACCTGATCTGGTAGCCCTTGATGACTGGAGTTTGCCACCACTGATAGTATATTGTATCTAAACATTCTACAAAATCATTTTCAACCCAGTTTGTTATACTTGATTTTCATTTATTGCCAGGCATGAAGACTCCGGTAGATATTAGGGTCATTTAACCTTTTCACTGCCAGAGGGGGCTTTTAAGCATTGATCGTTATAGCTATACAGAACCATATTTTATTATATGTGGGACAACATAGCTTTCAGATCTTCTGAGATCATTACACTGTAAAAAGCATTTCTGAATTCCATATTTTGTCTATCAGATTAATTTTGTGAACACAAATACTAGGTTATAACCAATAAAATACCAGTAACTAGAGATGTGTGAATGTTTCACTGACAGTCACGAACAAGGTCAAATTTACCCCTTTTTCCCCCCCACTAACAATTTGACATAAATTGTAAACATTTCCCCCCCCCCAAAAAAAAATATTCCTCAAGCATTAATTGTCATTTGCAGGTCGCATGACCCTTTATAGATGCTGGCTTTTTGTAAAATTGTGAGCAATGTGGCCATTCGCAAAACTTTGTGAAAATGCAAAAATTACGAGAAATTCATCAAAAGTTTTAGGAGGCACAATGCAGAGTATATGAGTACTTCAGCATTAGGTGATACCTCTTTTAATTGGACTAACAATTGATATTATAAGACAAGCTTTCGAGAGTTCTCTCTCTTCCTCAGGTCAGCAATTCTGATTTACACAGATGTCAAAAAACAAAACAAGATAATTTAAGAAGGGAGATGTGGATAATTAATTGCAAAGGCACACTGGAATACATTCACACAACTCTAGCAATAACTATGAAATAATGTTTGTAATTGCAGTACAATTTTGGATTTTCTAATGATTTACACTATTGCCTTGTGCACCATTTACAATACATGTCACACACACAAATATACAATAGTATTTAAGTAGCCCTAATGTATAAGAAATCATATTTACTTAAACTTTCTGCTGCACAGGTGTGTATAGTACATTATACATTTACATTAACTGCATCCATATGTCTCCCACCATGCCAAGATGCACACTCTTTAACTTCATGAATTTCCCTTCACTCAGTGCATATTTACCCTGTGTTCTTGTTATGCAGAAGTATTAGTATGGTCAGAGCTGCCAGCCTGAGCCCATGGTCAGCAAAAGGGTACATCTGTCACTGAGTGCGGGGTTAATGCTTGTTGCTCTGTGTTTTGGTGTCTTCCCAATATATATTTGGCATTGAAAGAGGCCACCAAGGAAGTGTTACTTCATTGTGATGAATAAACTGTGCCTTTCTTTTAGATATACTCAACAATGCAATATTTGATGAAAACCACGATGAAATCGTGATTGTAAAGGATATTGACATGTTTTCCCTATGTGAACATCACCTGGTACCCTTTTTTGGCAAGGTATGTGGAAACATTAAAAAAAAAAAAAAAAAAAAAAAAAGAGAGAGAGAGAGAGAGAGAGAACACAATGTAATTGGTGCTCAGCTAAAGAGAAAATACAGTACAGGGCATTATAATACACAATAAGTGCAACAAACAAAATCAGACAATAGGAAAGGAAATATCTGCCCTGAGAACTTAGATTGTAAGTGGTATGTTGTGGGACTTACAGAGAGCGCAGTTGTGGGAATATGTGCAGTAGACGGCAATGCTTGGCCATAATGGTTGGTAGGAGCGACTGTGGGTGTGAGACAGTAGCCATGAGTTCAGGCTATTGGAATACTTAATTTAAGAGGTGAGTGTGAAAGTTTGACGTAAAGATGGGCAGAGAAGGTTCTTGGATTATACAGAGTGTGAGGGTGTTCCACAGGTAAGGGTCAGTGAGGGGAAAAAGGTTTAAGGCGAAAGAGCAGTAGAGGTGAAAGAGGTGGAAAGGAGACAATAATGAATAGAGCGCAGGAGATGAGCAGGGGACATAAAGATATTTAGGGAGAAGCAGATGAGTGGAGAGCCTTGAGGGTAAGGAGGAGAATTTGTAGGTGATCCTAAATTAGATGGGAAGCCAGGAGAGTAATTTAAGGAGATGAGCAGAGAGTATTTTGGGATAAATATAAATTATTCGAGCAGCAGAATTTTGTATAGATTGCATAAAAGAAAGTTGTGAGGCAGGGAGGCCTGTTAGCAGTAAATTCCAATAATCTAGACAGGAGAGGATAAGGGCATGGATTACAATTTTAGCAGTAGATTGACAGAGTAAAGGGTGGATCTTGGCAATAATATAGAGGAAGAAGCAACAATTTTAGCCATGCCGTGAATGTGAATGGAGAAGGAAAGGGAGGAGTCAAATGTCACTCCTAGGCAATGTGCTTTGGTGACAGGATGGATGGTAGTACCGTTTACCGTGTTGAAAAAAGGGGATAGGGTTAGGTGGAAATATGAGTCCAGTTTTAGACATATGGCGGCAGAGCACCATCCACGGGGATATAGCCAGGAGGCAATCAGAGACCTGGGACTGGATTGCTGGTGTGAGGGTAGGGGTGGATAGATGTATCTGCGTATCATCTGCATAGAAATGATACCCAAGGCCAAAATAGTTGATGAGGTCACAAAGTGATAGTGTGTAGAGAGAGAGAGAAAATGAGAGGCCCCAGAACAGAGCCCTGGGGTCAGACCAACAGACAGATCAACAGGAGACAAAAATATGTTAGCAACAGGGACCGAACATGTGCAATGCCAGAGGTATGATAAGCATCAGGATAGAGCTTTGTTGTGGATACCAAGACAGTTTATAATATAAAGAGAGTGATCAGGAGTATCGAAGGCAGCAGAAACCGAGTAGGAAAAGTAGGGAAAATGACCATGGGATTTTGCTTCATATTGATCATTCGCTACTTTAATGAGAACAGTTTCTGTTAAGTGAGCTGAATGAAAGCTAGATTGTAAAGGTTCCAGGAGGGCATGGGAATTAAGAAAGTTGATCATACGGGAGAACACGAGATGTTCTTACAGTTTGGAAGCAAGACAGGAGGCATACAGAGTGCTAGCTAGTAAAATACATACGGTCTAGTGTTTTTGTGAATAGGTGTAACCACTGCATGCTTAAAGGAGATGGGGTAGGTGCCAGGGGATAGGGAGGAATTTAAGATATGGATGAGTGGGGACTAAGACAGGAGTAATAGTTCTGGTAAGGTGGGAAGAAATGGGATCAAGAGAGCATGTGGTAGAGGGAGAAGAGAAAATCGGCTTAGAAATGTTCAACTCTGTAACAGGAGAAAAGGAGTTGAATGGAAGAAGGGTTAGGTAGAAGCAGAGAGGATGGGGATGGGACAGAAGGAATTTCATTGTGGATAGCAGCCACCTTGTCTTTAAAGTGGTCGGAAAAGGCTTATGGAGAAGTGAAGGAAGCATGGGAAGTGGCAGGAGAAGGTTGGAGAGGGAGTGAAAAACAGAGAAAAGATGGCGTGGATATATAGATAGATATACATATACTGTACATATGTAATTAGTAACTGTGTGTATATGTCTATCATTGTTTCTTTATACTTACAGGTACACATTGGCTATTTACCAAACAAGAAAGTTGTTGGATTGAGCAAGCTGGCCAGGTGAGAAAAGTTGACTTGTATTGAACACAACGCCACAGTGGGAACATTCTTGTATTGTACAGTGTAAGATGGGCGAGGAGGGAGTAAAATATGATTATATTTCACCTTTAACTTTTGGAATTCAACCATAATAGAATCCACTCCCTTAATACTATAAACTTGCTCTGGATTTCTGCTTCATATTATCAATCATTATTTGTATATTCTCTGGGCAGAAGTATATTTGATTTAATTTGAAGCCTATCATTGAACCTATTACTTGACAACCTTTAAGCCTACTAGATAAAGACGCAAAGGACCCTTTTCCTTAAGTTTATAACCCATAAATCATTTTGAAAAGTCAATATGTAATAGCATTGTTTTTGAATGGACATATGTTAATATTAAGACAGTTTATTTTGTGGCTTTTGAATGGAAAAAAAATCAACAATCAACAGATTAACAGGAAGGCCATGATGTACTAAACGTGCTACGCTCTAGTGCAACTAACAGTATGCTAACACCTTCCTCCATTTAGATAATGTGAACCATAAGGTTTGAAACTCAAATAACAGGTATCAAAACTGGATATGGGCTTTAACTGCCATTGACTAGAATGGCAGTCAATGCCAATCAAGCCCCGATACCAGTTATTGGAGATTTGTAACCCCCCCGCATAGTTTCCTAGATAAAACCATATAAATATCACAATTATCATATTATTATAGGTAGATGGATAGATAAATAGAGACCTTGATATATTTTGTTAGCAAGATATCTCACTGTAACATTTCTTTCAGAATTGTTGAAATCTTCAGTCGAAGGTTACAAGGTATGTATGGCCAATTAAATATACAATGTTGTGAATAGTCTACATGATAAATATACGGTCAAATGCACAATTCTGTAGTATATATATACTACAATATATATATAAAACACAAATGTTCAGGGCACTCAAATGGGTAAAGGTAGGACAAATAACTTATCTTGTTAATCAGGGTGCTTGCAGTGCAGCCAGGATCACCATCCAGCGACAAAAATAGATAGAACAGAAATCCAAGAAATCCGCAGAACTCGCTCGTGGTTGTCAAAAATAGAAAAGTTTTAATACATCAAAGCCATGTTTCTTGTATTTACCCCTGATGCTTGTTTGATGTGTACACACACACACACACACACACACACACACACACACACACACACACACACACACACACACACACACACACACACACACACACACACACACACACACACACACACACGTATATATATAGCTATATATTGTTGCCATAGACTCATGTTTGTAGAATGTCCGATATGAGGCTAGTTCTATATACCAGATCACTCTATGTCTTCTCCATACTCAAGTAAGCTCTAAATTACCATTTCAGGGGTTATGTGGAAACTGGGTCCAAAACGCTCAAAAAGTCTACAAAGCTGTTTCGGGAATAGAAAAAAAATATTTTTAAGAAATTATTTACACAGATTCCCAACAAGCTCTGAGAAACCCCAACCATTACCACATAATATATATATATATATATATATGCATATAAGTGTAAAAAAGAGTGCTAGTGGGCGTGGCTAAATGTATACAACAAAAAACAAAAATGCCCAAAGCTACTTCCAATGTGACAAAAATACACAGTGCAATACCTATATATAGGGTCATTTAGTTTAACCCTTTGACCAAAGCAACTTAAGCCTGCTGCCACTTACCAAGCATGACCGTAGCAGGTCCTAACACTCACCTGGGTAGTGCCCCCCCCCCCCCAAGGTTTAAGCTTGCCCCACCCCACTTTCCAAGTTGGCAGGTCAGTTTCATTTTGCCAGGTTACGACAGATCCAATGTGATAATTCTACCTGTAATTATACAGGTAAATAAGAATTTTTAACCCAGGTGAGTGTTAGGTCCTGCTACAGTCATGCCTTTTAAGTGGCAGCAGGCTTAAGACGCTTTGGCCAAAGGGTTAAACTAAATTACCCTTTTTACAAGAGATATATAGGTATTTGACTGTGTATTTTTGTCACATTGGAAGTAGCTTTGGGCATCTTTGTTTTTTGTTGTAAGAAATTATTTAGAAATATTTGTTTATATTTTTTTTGTCCAAAGAAAGTCACAAACAACAAAAAGAAACCGTAACCTACCTTTATAAATGTTTATATTTTGTTGAGTTCTGCAGTTTTCTTCTGAAGTCAGAGAAATACGAATGCAGTTTATTTTGGGGGATGAGGGGGGAGTCCCATCATTGTGACTTTATAAATACTGCATGCTCAGAGTCACAGGTGCATTCTTTCCAGTTAGGTACCAGCTGTGAGTCCATAATAAAAGCTGGATATAACATAGATTGTACAATATTTCTTGCTCTGCAGTTGGAGTTAGGTCAAGAAACTTTTAACAAAAAGTACAAAACAAAATCGTAAAATGTATCCAATGAGCCTTTGGCCCATATTTACTGGTTTCCATAAGACACTTGCATTAGATATCTTTAGAATAGCACTGCTTAGTGAATAGGGCCTTTATTTTTGGTAAATTTGGTAAATATAATAGAATTTGATAACAATATCATTGTTTATTCCTAACGGATACCAAAATAATAAACCATGATGTTATAAGTTAAAATAATGAAAATATGTGTGTGTCAAGGGCGTAGCTATAGCACGGGGCCCGTGCTCTTGGGGAGCCCGCCCAGGGTTGCTGACGGGGGGGAGCCGAGAAATTTGGCCCAGCAGTCTAGACATCCAGAGAAGTTAGGGCCCACTTCCTCCTACAGTCCCCTTAGGCAGGATCGGGAGCTGCAAGGGGGGAGGAGGGGGGTTTGCAGAGAGAGCAGGCAGCAGAGGCTGGGGGCGGAACTGAGGCAGAGAACTGCAGAGCTCTACCCGCTCCTGCTCTCTGTGACATCAGGGGGAGGAGTTATGTGCTGCTGTGGGAAGCTATGCTGTGTGTTTGTGCCAGTTTGCTGTGTGTTTGTTTCAGTCTGTCAGTGTGCTTCAATATGCTATGTTTGTGTGTAAATTTGTCATTTACAGTTAGCACACTGAGAGCTATTTGTGCCTCTGTGTCTGTCAGTAAAATAGTTTGTGTCATTCTTCACACAATTTTCTATAGTTAACTGTATTATAAGAAGAAGTTACTGTACCCCAGTGTTTCTCAACCACTTGTGTGGGTGGTGAAGATTATTATAGTGTGCGTGTAGGTGGTTATTCTAATTTGTGTATGGAGGTGGGGGGTACGGTATTGTAGAGGGGGAATTGTATGTGTGTGGCCAGGGGTTGGAGGGTAGGATTGAGGGAGCTGGATTGAGTGTGGAGTGGGTGTGTGGTTACTGAGTGATAGCCGGTTTTGCGAAGTGTGAGAGGATAAAAGGGGGTAGGGAGGGGGAGAGAAATATATGAGGAGAGAGGGATGAATAGAGCAGAGTGAGGAGGTGTAAAAGTAGGGGGGGGCTCGCAGGGCCGCCAACACATGGGGGGGAGGGGGCGGAAGGCCGAAGGGAACTCCTGAATCTACAAAATATGTTCACTCATAATGGCGCCCTGAATTTTTTTTACCCGGGTATGTCTAGCTACCCCACTGATGTGTGCATAAAAATTTACAATATTTTTCATATGCAGTGTAAAAAAAAAAAAACAGACACACCAAATGGTACAATAAATGTCTTTACTAACACAACGTTTCAAGGCTCCATTGGGAAGCCGAAATGTTGAGCTAGTAGACACATTTATTGTACCATTTGGAGTGCCTGCTTGATTTTCCCTTCTACATAGTACAGTTTAGTACGTTAGCAGTAGCACCCGCTCCAATCTTTAGGATCATTGCGACTCCATAATTTATATATATATATATATATATATATATATATATATATATATATATATATATATATATATATAAAACCCCATGAAAATTGTCCATTTAAAAACAACAACATTGTAATGAGTAATCCAAATGTTCATTTGCAGTTCAAGAACGGCTCACTAAACAGATTGCATTAGGAATTGCCGAGGCTCTGCAACCAATGGGAGTAGCTGTTGTCATAGAAGCTTCGTAAGTAACCTATTATAGTGCTTTAAGTTGGCGATAACATTTTGCATCATTAAAACATATTAAAGCACAATATTTTTATGGAATTATATACACAATGAACTTTTAATTCTGCCCCATTTGCATTCTAGCGATTTGTGATTATACGAAATTCACAGTAGTTATTATCGTAATTTCCTCCATTATCGTTAAACACCTGCATGCAGATAGCCAGCTTTGCTAGCATAGTTGGTAATGAAATAATAATAAATCATTACACTATCCTCTAGCAGCAAAGTGATTTAAGCCCTTTGATACCAGACAGGCTATCAATACATTGGAAATGAATAACATGAAGGCCCTAAAGGCACCAAAGGGGTTAACGTGAAACATAACCTCCCAACACTAAACACAACATATTAAAAATAATATTTTGCAATATTAAATCCTTAGATGACCTTGCCCAGCTTGCCTGTGGGGGGCTATCAATGTATAATATAATAATAAAAAAATGACATATATATTTTATCACAATCCAAGTTGCCTAGTGTAATCCATTATGTATAAAGTGGCCATTATACACCAAATTAACATAGGCCTAATGCCAGCCTGGGGTAGGTAATAAAAATCTGTGGTATGTTTTGGCCAACATGGCAGGGTGTCAGAGTTTAGTGGATAAAATGTGAATAAGTAATTGTGCGATCATTAGCATGCTCATCACCATGTGCTGTGTTAAAAATCTCACCCACATATTGCTGCAGTATAAAGCCTTTTCTCAGTTTTACCACTGGCAAGATGCCTTTAGTGAACAGGTTGATACACTGAAAAAATGCCAATAACCCGTTATTGACCATTAATTAAAATACCAACCTTTAGTGAATCTTTCCCAAAGAGAAATAGTAATGGTCGTATCTAAAGGTGATCAAAAAACAAGTTCTCCAATGTGTCAGCTTCTCGTGTTTAACAAGTATCGTACAAAAATACTTCAAATACTTATACTCTAAGTGCCTATTTTTTGTTATAAAATGTGTCAATCCTCCCGATTTAACTTGTCCCAGTGAGTAGAAAAAGTTAAACAAAAATAATGCACAGTGTCATCATTTAACATAACGAAACTGCTCCTGTACCTGCAATAATGCAATTCTGTTGAGTTTACCCTCCATGGCTTGGCTATTCTGATATTTAACTTACATGAGCAAAGCAAGAATTTAGTGCCATCTTTTAAGGACCTATTCTTATGACAGGTTTTGTGTGAGCTCTTTAAGAAATAGTGTCAGAGCCTGTGATTTGTGTTATCATATAACACTAGTAGTAACAAAGGAGGGAGAAGGAGTAGGTGGTATGATACCTTTTATTGGACAAACAAGTAGGGTCCTTCATCGGGTAACGAGGTTCGAAAGCTGGTAACATATCAACTACTGGCTGGTCCAATAAACGGTATCATACCACCTACTCCCCTCATCTTATACATGGAAGAAAAGGACCAACACGGCTACCCACCCTTCTTTGCTTGCCATATAACACTAGGTAGCAGTGCATGATATCTTACAGTAAAACAGGTGTAAGGATGTGTGTTCATTTGGTGTTTGACTCTGTTCAGTGAGAGGCCTGTGTAGTGTCTGCAACAGTGTTGCAGTGTGTCAGAGCAGAGTGAGACAGGCAGTGGCTGATGTAATAGCTGTGTGTCTGTGCAGATTAAGGCAGAGAGGCTCCATGGAGAAAATACAACTCCCATGAGCTCCTGGGCAGTCACCTGATGTAAAGAACCAATCAGAAGGCTAGGAGAACGGGAGCAGGAAAGGGAAGCGTGGGGGAGAGACCACGCTAGTCAGAGGAGATCTGGACAGAGCTGAAGGAGGTAGTGTGAGTGCAGGGGGTCAGTGACCCGCTTGCATAGGCCAGCTATCCCCTCAGGCCCATAGGAGCATCTCCTGAGTCACAGTAGGCTGCTGTACTGCAGGGACGCCCTGTAGTGGAAGTGATTTTCACCCTACTATACATTAGTTAGGGACAAAGCACAGAGTTGCGGCCGGTTGCAGTCATCTGGGACCAGACGGCTGGACACCGCGACGTCTGGAGGTCAAGGGCCGGAGGCATCGGATCCTTTGTGAAGAGGTACCAGTCACCGCCGTGACCGGAAGGTATATTGTAACAAGTGCACCAACATCGGTCATCAGGCGCTGATCCCGCCTTAGGCTAAACTCTTTAGGGACACTAGCGAGTGGCTAGAGGACTGAGCCTATACCACATAATACAATACAAGGACAATACTCTATAAGAGCGTGGCTGAGCCACTATTGTACAGGACAATATTCCCTAGAGGTATGGCCGAGCCACTATAGTATAAGGACCGTAGCAGTTATAACGGTGTTAGGTATTGCTGCCAAGACTAGCATTATAGTATAAGAATATGTTATGTGTGATGTCATATAGAGTATAAGGTATGATTGCATAGTAAAACTTGGTTGCACGCACTGTGGTGGTATGTTTCTTGCCCAGGGGAATCTTGCATAACGGGGATCCTGGGCAAGTGGAGGTGCTGCGCTAGAATAGTTATCCCAGGCTCCCAGCTAGCGGAGGCTCAGATCTCCTGGAGCCGCAGGTTGTGTACAGTGACCAGTAGTCCCTTTGGGAGGCGTCAGAAAAAGGGCTACATTTGGAGGCGCTGCTGAGAGCTTAGACCTTGGGTGCCCCATATATTTTTCTCAATTGTGCAACAAGTTTTTTTTCATCATGTTTGTGCCCTCGCAGCCCGAGGTGCGCAAGTGGGCCCAGCGGCATGAAATTCCCCTGACACGTGCTTTTGGCCTGGGACATGTTCCCGCCATCCTCTCCCTAGGCACCGTGACTGACCATGTCAGGAAACTCCCGCTCATGGACACTGCCCGAGTGCAAAATCACTATTACGACCGGGAACAGATTTGGCGCAAAATACTATATGTCACTGAACAGGACATATGCCCCAAAGCCCTGCCCTTAGTACTATTGCTACCCGAGGCTCCCGGCATACACTGTCCAATAGTGCAAGTGGATTCCACCGAGCTACTGGCTGCGTCCACACCCCACAGGGGATATCCCGGCTCGTTAGGCGCCGTCACTAGCAGCTCTGAACGCACCCCTGAGAACAGTTTGAACCCTCGATGGCCTGCAGCAATGGGCCTAGGCACTTCGTTCACCCCCTCCGCCATGAGGCCCGCATTAAGTAGAATCAGTATGTCAAGACTAGACGCCTACTCTCCAGCAGGGGGTAGCCTGCTGGATAATGCCTCTATCCCTGTGCTTGCAGAAGCCATCCACCACTCCACACAGGCCCACCAATACCGGAAGTTAAAGGCATTTTCAGGTGACAAACCCACGCCCCTGGGAGAAGTTGGATTTGAAGAGTGGCTGGATCACACGGAACAGGTACTTCCTGAATGGTCCTGCACCGATGCCATCCGGAGGCAGCGTATCATTGAATGTCTGCGACCCCCAGCGTCCCACATGGTGCACTACTATCGGGACGACCACCCGGATGCTGATGCGGCGGGCCTCATTTACTGCCTTACCAAGACCTATGGGGTCCCTGTGGATGCCTATGCCCTGATGGCCAAGTTACATGCTCTGGTTCAGAAAGAGGGAGAAATGGTGTCCGACTTCCTTAGACGTCTGCATCTGGATCTGTGGACTATGGTGAGAAAGGGGGTGGTGCCGAAGGTGGATGCCGACGGACTGCGCACCACCCAGCTACTGAGGGGGCTCCTGCCACTGCATCCGGTGTCCGTACGTGTCAGCGGCTGCCTCGTACCCGGACAAGCCTTGGCGTTTAATGACCTAACGGACCGGGTCCAAGCACATGAGACTGTGCTGCTGGGGCGTGACTTAACCCCAGGGAAGAAGGCGTCGAGTGGGAACAAGGACACCAAAAGGTCGGAAGCTAAAGCCGAGACGTCCGAGAGTGGGGACCCCGACAAGGAGGACTCGGAGGCGCCGACAGCTGCCCGGGAGCGCTCTGTGTCGGGACGAAACTCGCCACCCATGCGAGATGCTGCCTACCTCAGTCAACTCCGGTGTTATGCTTGTGGAAAGATGGGGCATCTTCGGGCACGCTGCCCCTCCCTACGGAAAACGGCATCTCGACCGGCCAAGTCCATGCTGTGTACTCCACAGGACGGCGGAGCCGTGGCCCAGCCTTCGACGAGTAATCGGATCGGACCAGCCGCCATCGTCCGGGTAGTGATTGAAGGCATCTATGCTTCTGCGTTGATGGATACGGGGTCTCAGGTGACCATAGTGTATCTGCCCTTCTAGGATCAACACTTACACCGGCTGCCGCTGTTATCTGCTGACTCTTTACGGTTGAGAGGGTTGAGTCAGGAAGATTACCCCATCGATGGAGTGGTGAAGGTACATCTGGACATTCCCCAGCTGAACACCGGTAAGCACCACCCCATGGAAGTGGAAGCCTTAGTGTTTCCAGACCCACAAGACCACCCCAGTGCCCCGATAATCATGGGAACCAACACCGACATTGTGCAATCGGTGATCCGCATGTACTTACAAGAAGCGGGCGAAGCCCCGTTGCTGGCTCTCGCTACGTGTCCGGCTCTACAAGAGGCTTGCGGTAAAATCGCGACTGAAGAGGAGCATGGAATGCTGTACAGTCAAGATTGGGGCGTGACCCAGATCCCTCCCGGGGAAGGGAGAATGATGATCGCGGCCTGCCACTATCCGGATAGACGTCCGGAGGATCAGCTATTCTCATTGGAGAGCAGGACACGGGATGATCAGCGGCTTGGCTACGAAATATTAGCTTCAGTGAAGAAATGGCCAGGGAAAATTCCGAATAGAACCTGGGTATATGTGCAGAACATCTCCCCGTACCCCATGTGCA
The DNA here is from genome assembly GCF_040206685.1 of Ascaphus truei. Taxonomy (NCBI): domain Eukaryota; kingdom Metazoa; phylum Chordata; class Amphibia; order Anura; family Ascaphidae; genus Ascaphus; species Ascaphus truei. The sequence goes on along the minus strand of NC_134486.1, from coordinate 57,355,394 downwards.
TTGATCGTCGGCAGCCTCTGGGTAGAATCTATCCCGTGATACCCGAAAAGAAGGCCGTAGAGGAACTCCCCTGCAGTAACTCCCCTGTTGGCATTTGACTTCGGCGATTCGCCGCTAATGGAGGACTGGAGAAAAAGACTGCAGACCAAGCTAGAAGAACGACGAGAGGTGTTCTCCACGAGTGATATGGATGTGGGGTGCGGTCGCAGCGCCCGCCACACCATTCGGATGAACGACACCGCCCCGTTCCGGGAGCGTTCCCGCCGCATAGCTCCCCGAGACGTGGAAGAGGTACGGAGATTACTAGCCGAAATGGAGAAAGCTGGAATCGTTCAAGGATCACGCAGTCCGTACCCATCGTGGTGGTCCGCAAGAAGAATGGGACGGTACGTCTATGCGTAGACTATAGGACACTGAACAATCGTACGGTACCTGATCAGTATACCCTCCCACGCATTGAGGACCTTCTGAACGCCTTGACGGGAAGTAAATGGTTCAGTGTACTAGATTTGAAGTAGGGATACTATCAAGTGCCCATGGATCTGGAAGACCAGGAGAGAACAGCCTTCATCTGTCTGCTAGGGTTCTACCAGTTCACCCGCATGCCACAAGGGATCTGCGGGGCCCCTGCCACCTTTCAGAGGTTAATGGAACAGACCCTGGGAGACATGAACCCGCAAGAATACTTAGTGTACTTGGATGACATTATAGTGTTCGGGAAAACGTTGGAGGAGCACGAGGAGCGGCTAATGAAGGTGTTGGATCGACTTCAGAAGGAGGGACTCAAACTGTCCCTGGATAAATGTAAATTTTGCCGCACGTCCGTGACTTACGTAGGCCACATTGTATCAGCTGAAGGGATATCCACAGACCCAGGGAAGATAGAGGCCGTAGTGAATTGGCCCAGGCCCAGTAATGTCCAAGAACTCCGATCCTTCCTGGGGTTCTGTGGCTACTACCGGCGTTTCGTGGAGGGTTACTCAAGCAAAGCTAAGTTCCTGAATAACCTTTTAAAGATCTATCCTGAGGATACGGGCAGGAAAAACATCATGGCGCAAACGCCCTTTGGAGAGAAATTGACCCCTGCTTGTGAGCAAGCATTCTTGAAACTGAAAGCCAGTCTAACGCAGGCCCCAGTACTGGCCTATGCTGATCCTGACCGCGAATAGGTGCTACACGTGGATGCCAGTTTTAGTGGACTGGGAGCAGTGTTGCACCAGAAACATGACACAGGGCTCCGCCCCGTGGCGTATGCGAGTCGAAGCTTGACCCCAAGTGAACAGAACTATCCTGTCCACAAGCTGGAGTTCCTAGCCCTCAAATGGGCAGTAGTGGACAAGTTACACAATTACTTGTATGGGGTACAGTTTGAAGTCCGGACAGACAGTAATCCAATGACATACATTAACACGTCCGCCAAATTAGATGCGACAGGTCATCGGTGGTTGGCGGCGCTGGCCAACTACCGTTTCAACCTCAAGTATAAACCAGGGCCCACCAAAGTAGGGGCCGATGCTTTGTCACGAAGACCGGGGCTCCAGCCTGTCCTGGATGAGGAGGTGTGGGAAGAAATTCCGGGGCCTGGTATACATGCTCTATGCTCCATAGCCGCAGAAGTCGACGATCAGGTCGCATTCTCGGAGCTAAGAGTAGCCGACTCATTAGGGTGTCAATCCCGTGCTGTCCCTCGGGCCTACCGAGGCTTGGAGGGAATGAACCTTACAGAAGACAAAATTATCTCCTGAAACGAGCTAATGCAGCATCAAATTCAAGACCCAGTGGTAGAATTAGCTCGCCAAACCCTGCAGCAAGGAAACCCCTCTATTCTTAAGCAAGCCCCCAGAGAATTGGTGAAACTCTTGTTGAACGAGTTTGGGAAATTCGAACTGGACAATTGCCTCCTGTATCGGGTCATACCCTACCATAATCATCCCGACCGGCGACAGCTATTCCTGCCCAAGATTCTGCGGAATATGGTCCTCAGGGCCATCTGGGTGTCGACAAAACATTCGGGTTACTTCAGGACCGATTCTACTGGCCGAAGATGAGAGAATCCGTGGAATTGCATTGCCGACAGTGTACCCGCTGCATACAGAGGAAGACTCTCCCCACTCGGGCTGCCCCCATGGCTCATTTGAAAAGCTACGGCCCCATGGATTTGGTGTGCATGGACTGCTTATGCATCGAGCCAGACTCCCGGGGCATCGGTAATGTACTAGTGATTACGGACCACTACACAAGATACGCCCAAGCATTCCCCACCAAAGATCAACGAGCGGTGACTGTGGCTAGAGTATTATGGGAAAAATACTTCATTCATTATGGATTACCGAACCGGCTACATTCGGATCAAGGCCGAGATTTCGAGACCACTCACATTAGAGAACTGCAGAAGTTGCTAAATATAGCTAAGTCACGAACGACCCCGTACCACCCAGAAGGAGATGCTATGCCTGAACGGTTCAACCGCACGCTACTTGCCATGCTGGGAACACTAACAGGCTCTCAGAAGACGGAGTGGAGCAAGCATGTGGAGACACTGGTGCATGCATATAACTGTACTCGCCACGAGTCTACCGGGTATACTCCATACTTCTTGATGTTTGGAAAGGAAGCTAGACTGCCCGTGGATGTGCGACTGCGGATATCTACCGATGGGGTATCCAACAGGACGCATTTCCGATGTACAAAGACTACAAGACAGTCTACAGCAGGCCTATAAATTGGCGGAAAAGACGGCAGCGCAGTTAAATGCAAGCAACAAAAGACGCTATGACCACAAGGTGAGGCATAAAGAGATTCGCCCGGGGGATGCTGTTCTTCTTCGTAATTTAGGCATTCCTGGGAAGCACAAATTGGCTGATCGGTGGAGAAATGGGGTGTATGAGGTAGAATCACAGATGCCTGGCCTCCCGGTGTACCGCATCAAGGATTCAGAATTGTATTCTGTCTTAGTCACACAACTCCTAGTTTGCAGATCATAGAAGTGCTGACATTTTCTTAAACCTATCAATGCATTTAAATGAATACTTCAATAACCTGGTTATGACACGGATTAGACCAATTACCTTACATGTGATTTAAAAAAAAATTAAATATTCTGTGTGGCTTTCACGGCCTCACATAGTCCATCCACACCTTATTGACAACTTTTTCGCATGTGAACATCTGCTGTCTTGAAGAAAGTGCTGCCACATTTTTTGCATGGGTGCAATCCCACGCAAGTCGAGAAAAAAATTAAACAATTTAATCTGCGTATTTGGCTTCCTTTGAATTACTCAATGGCCGAAACGGCGATACTTGCCATTCAAGTCCATGACAGATATCGCCGATTCGAACGTACAGTAGTAGCGCAGATCACATTAGTTGACTCCAGGACAGTGGCTTTTTTTTTAATATAAAGTGTGACATTAAATCGCACAGAAAGCCCTTTTGGATTTAATATGGATTTCAGTGCTGTATAGAATAAGCAATAAGGGACAAATCACTGCAGAAGTAAAACTTTTATTTTTGTGTATTTTGAAAAAATTATATTTTCCATGAATCATCTGATATTTATTACTTTTTTTTCTATTCAGGTTCATCCGTTTGGCTAATGGTGACATTTAAAAATAAAGCAAGCAATTTATTTGATCACTAATAAAATTTAGATAGATGATTGTAAAAATGAGTTAACCATGGAAACAATAACATTTAACAACATATTTCAAACATGCTTCTGGCATTAGTTTTCTTTGTTCCCAAGAGTCACTGCTCTGTTCTTATTGCAACAATAAGGAACACCTTTGGTTTCAGATCTAATGCATCATCATCCTTCCATTGCTTTTCATACAACAGGAAAATGCAGCAAACACCAACATTATCTTGTCTTGCATTAGCTTCAGGAGTCAATAATCTCATTACTAAAGCAAATTACATTGACTACACACTTTATATAATGAATGGCGCTTTTTTGTTTTTTAATTCATATATGTTTTACTATCTAAGCAACCAAACAAACATTATATCTTTTTTCACAGGCACATGTGCATGGTTATGAGGGGAGTGCAGAAGATGAACAGTCGAACTGTTACCAGTACAATGCATGGCATTTTCAGAGATGATCCTAAAACCAGGGAAGAATTTCTCTCACTGATCAAGAGCTAGAAGAGTACTTTGGGGTAAATAAAAAAAAACCATGCATAAAAAAAATTAAAATTCAATGTTATATTGTACTGCACTCCGTGAATCTGTAAATAATACAAATTTGCAAACAATGGTGCTGAAAATTGTTAAAAATTTAATTTTTTCCCTTGTTTTACTATGTACGGCAAAAACTATTTCCAATATGAAGTGAAAATGTAATAAAAAAATGAGCCATACAATAAATGTATACAGTAATTGTCTTTAATGCATGTAAATGGAAAGATTATGCAAAATAAACAATTTTTAAGCAAATAAAAATACAATTTTTGAGCACCTTCACATGCCTCAGACAGGTCCACAAACCTGTCTTTCACAATTATCTCTGAGCATACAATGCTTCCACTGCAGCCAGGGATTCTGGGTAATGACATGCAAATGACCAATACCCTATTTCCTCGATTCTAAGACGCACCCTTGATTTAATAAAAAAAATTGGGGGGGGAAAAACCCACTATATTAAATGTGCAGATTTATTTATTTTTTAACAATAGCATACATTTATCTACACTAGAGAGAGGCAGACACAGAATGAGGTGTGAGACAGTCTCGGATGAGCGGAGAGAGGATGGATGGGGAGGAAAGGAGAGAATGGAGGGAAGAGGGGTGAGGGAAGGGGGGGGAGGGAGAGAATGAAGGGAAGGGGGGGAGGGAGAGAATGGAGGGAAGGGGGGAGTGAATGGAGGGACACAGACACAAACCTCCCTCTGCACCTCCTGCAGTTCACAGAGACTTGACAGGGGGGAGGTCCAAAAACACAGACAGACACACACTTCTACCGCCCCTCCGGACAGCCGATAGTCGCGCACAGGGAGGAATGGGAGATGCAGTCAGCGGCACTTCTGCAGCTGCACCGCCCAGCTGACGGTCGCCCAGGGAGAGGGGGGGTAGTCAGCCGGCACTTCTATTGCCGCACCGCCCAGCTGATAGTCGCGGCAGGGGGGGGGGCGCAATGGGAGGGGCAGCCCAGCTGCACCACCGGGCAGCTGACAGTCATGCTGGGTGGTGCGGCTTAAACATCGATTCTAAGACACATCCCAATTTCTCACATGTGTAAAAGGGGGGGTGGGGGGGGGGGGAAGTACGTGTTAGAATCGGGGAAATACGGTATTCTTCTTAGGAATCTGTGTCCATTCAATTAGTATTACATTATCAGCAACAAATAAAACAAACACTTTAAGAAGAACCATCTTCAGTTATATTGTTTAGCAAAGATCCCCCATGAGCATTTAAAACAGTTTGGTCAACCCTATTCGGATGTCATGTAATGTCATATTAAACTATTTGGAAGATGAAACCAAGACGCAATTGTAGCGGGTTTTTATAATTTTAGTCATTGGTGTTGGCACCAATCAATTACATTACCAATCTACCTTCTCCCTGGGCGAAGCGAGGGATGTGAGCGACCCGAGCTCTTTGTCGGTGGAGAAAAGGATACTCGATGGGTTAGTGCCTGCAAGGGATTTCTCCCCAATGTATACAATTGATGTGTTCTGATCAATTTACCTGAGGGGTACCGTGACAGCAGGGTTGAGTCCTGAATATGGCAGATAGGGGTTTTGGCCTGAACATCAAATGAGCGATGAGACCTGCACTGGTACCTCAGTGGGACAACCTGTAACCTTAATACATATATACAGTATATGCACAAGGGCCAGTCCCTTAGAAATGCAGCAGAGGTGACAAAATGCTAGTAACAGTATAAAATAGACAATGAAACATATTGATGAGACAATACTAGCCAGTGATGATCTGCAGCTCGAACCACAAGAGGATCCTTCCAAGACCCTTATAGAGTGCAAGGGTAGAGAGCGGGGAGCGCAGATCATGTAAGAAAAATAGATATAGCAAGAAAATCCGTCAGATAAATACAGCAATCATGTGCATCCAGTCTACATACAATGTAATAACAATAATTGAGATGCTGCAAGGTGGGGGATATATGGGCTGTGAAATATGAAGGATTACTTACAGGACCATGTGTAAGCAGAGGCCAGAAATAGTATCTTTGTGAAAGTGTCTCTCTTTACTCACTGGGTCTGGCGGCCCCAGGTAAGATGCATAGTCCTCCACGTGTTGACACCAAATAGAGATGGATAGGATGACATAGACGGGCAGATGTAAAATATAAGTAGTGTTAATTGAATAAAAAAAGCGCAACAATGCACTTACATATGTGGCTTGACTACCACAGTCTCGGCAGCAGCCTCAACCGCTGTGGCACAGTGTGATCCCTGCTTCCGTGTCCGGAACGGAAGGCTGGGTCCCAGCTGATCAGAGGAGCTACGGCGGTCGTCAAGGGTCAAAAAGATACAAGTCTATGCTGGAAATACGCGTTTCGCATCAGCTGATGCTTTGACAGGTTCAGTAACAGACGTGCACTGGACTCTGATGTATAAATACCCTCGGGTGAATAGGCAAATGTGCAACAAAAAAAGGAAAGTGGCTGGATAAAAGTTTTTTTTTTTTTTACAAAATGGGAAACGTTTATTAAGTTATTACCAATAAAGAAACAAGACAACATTAAAGAAACCTGGTAAAATAAAAAAATATATATCTAGTGGTAGAACAATATAATTTTATAAGGAGTTACATCCGCAGACAAATAAAGATCCAGAGAACATACGGTATGGGTCTTTTTGGTCATATATTCAGATTACTGATGGTGTAGTGGTATTTTTAACATGCGTTATACTATCAGTGACTGTGCAACTTGAACAATCTTTGTTAAACCTGTCCGTTTATTGTGAAAATGATTAATATAGTCTTGCACATTAATAGAATATTTGGTATTAGTTTAAATTGTGAATTTCAGCTTCCAGAGTACCAATATATTTTAATATAGCGAATGTGATTTAGCTAGCATAAAATAGCTCTAACATGTTTAGTAAAATGGAAAAAAAAAAAAGTTACACAAAGACTTATTGATCAGGATGAATTGAACACTGATCTTGAACAATCATAGGAAAATGTGCCTAAATACAAAACTTCTACAGAAGAAAAAATAAATAAAAAATACTAAAATGCTTACCAACAAAACAATGATTATATAATCAAATCTGAAACAATATTTTTTTTTTAAATCGCAATATAAATGGTATTTGAGACGAATTGGTAAACTGTAAATTATAATTTTGAACAAGTCAAGTGACTGACGTTTGGCTCTAATCCTGCGCTGGGGGGGGGGGGAATATATATATATATATATAAATATATATTTATATATAAAATCAATGGTCTATTATAGGAAAAGTCAAAGCTAAATTGAAGGCCTATAACAGTTGAAATACCTATTGAATGATTGCTTTCCAGTAAATATTATACAGTCCATCGCAAGTTTTTGCTTTCCGCATACATATTCCAAATGGTTTTAAAGGTAGCCTAGTACACATGGTTTACAATGAAGCTTTATACAACCAGCAGCTCATGTATTTTTACTAAACAGATGTTTGCTTGTAATTCTTGGTGTCTAAAACCTTCTTTCCGCACATTGAACAGATGCCTAGAAGACAAAATGAAAGAATAAAATGGAGAAAAAATAAATAAATGATGAAATCATTCCATGGCCAGAGCTCCCAAGCTTTAATAAATTATTAATGTATAAATAGTTAGTAAGAATACCTTCTTAAGCTGCACATATGTAAATTAGTTAGACTGCCTTAATGTAGTAACTAATTTGCCCCCATCTCATTTCTATCTAATATATAAAAAGTAGGATATAACCAATAGTCTATTCGAGGTCAGATGAGTGCCAGAGAAGGAGAATGGGGGACAGTGAAGATGTAAGCAAAGAATTAAAAGGAGCAAGATATTCTGCATGTGTGTTCCATTAGCATGTGATGCATATGCATTCTCAGAAATGGTTTGGGTAGCAGCAGAAGAGAAACTATTCTCCAATACAATAAATATAGGCTTTAACCTGTCTAACCAAAATGCACAGCTACCATGCAGATATGACACAAGATATGTAATACTACAACTTATTGTTTACGTATAGATATTATTTCCTATTTCACAGAAGGGTATATAAACATTATTGTAACGGAGCAGACATTACATTTCTGGCACCACTCACAGAGATTACAGAGGAATTGTATATAAAACATTGTTTACCCTTTTTATAAGCACATCCCTGGCAGTAGTGAGAGCCAGCTTGGTGAACTGAACTTTTACAGATGCGGCATATTGCAAACCTATGTTTTCCATATGGATCAAACCTGAGAGATAAAAAAAAAAAAAAAAAAGAGAAAACAGATGTGTGAGAAAGTAAACTCCCAGAGAAAACTTCACCAACCTGTATGCAAGGTCCGTTGCATCATATTTCTCTTGAGGAAAAATATAGAACTTGGCTACCATCTAATAGATTGTTACACTAAAATTCCTTTATTTATTTTTGTACTTCTTTAATTTATACAGATGTACCCTCATTTACTTTCGTCAGGGGCGCCGAGGTGCCGCATGAGCGTTTTGTTGTCCGCAGCCGAGCCACACCGAGTTCCACGCACCTTGTCTGTGGTCAGCCGGAATTATTTGTGTAGTTATTTATGTTCAGTGCACTGCATATCTTCGCCTATGATACTCTGAATACTACAGTATAGTGCAGTAGTAATCCTCAGGTGTCTTAATACAAGATAAAAATGTACACGTCTTTGTCTAATGACCGTATACATCTCTACTGTTGCAGTTTCACACTTTATTGAAAAAAAACAGGGGTGCGCAAACTTTTTATTGACCCGGCGTTGCCATGGCGACGCGTCTCCAGAAGCCACCGGAAACCAGTTAAGGGACCTACAGAGGACTCGTATGCGCTCCCTGGCAGTAAGCGCTGCGTCCTCCATCAAAAAAAAAAATCTCGCGTGCCCCCACCCCCCCCCCCAGTCTGTGCACCTCTGTCAGATTCTAATGGTACACTATAGAAGTAGTTTCTTCCTTGTCGCCATCAAGGTTTGTACCACCTTGTGTGACAGCCCTCTGGATCTGAGCAGTTCCAGCTCAACCTCCATGCTGTCAAGTCCAGGTACCTGGATTGGGGTGCTGTACCGTACCCTGGAATAGCAGGCCTCAAAACACTGGCAGTTGCCATGGTTCATCCACTAAGTTGCCCTCCTACCGTCTCTGTACGTTCTTCCTACATACCAATTAGATTGTAAGCTCCTCGTAGCAGGGACTCCTCTTTCTACTCTACAGAAAAAAAAAATACTAACCTCTACCTCAGATAGGTAGGACAGAAGAAAAAAACCAAAAAGCCTACCTGGGGAGGAAAGTAGGGGCTATTTATAGGTCCTCCTACAGGTAAATTTCTGTCCTATCTCAGCTGGAGGGTGGTACTTAACCCACTAGTGACCACTGCCATGGGGACAACAGGAAATAGAGATTGAATAATGGACCTTCCTGAACCGATCACTCCAATCTGCTCCTACCCAGTACCTGCCCCAATACCATTACCAGAACGGACCAACCAAATCGGAAAACGAGATGAACCTACATTCCAACTTCATGATCGACTCGAACATCTACGTACAGCACACCCCTTGCATCAACGATCGGTTGCTGCCAGCCAATTTTCAGCCCGTGTATAATCAGGGTAAATATAAGTTTACATACAGTAGAACCGTCATTCCCAAATGACCCGCATATGTGTTCCATAGAACACATACGTGTACATTAAAAGACGTGCCTGCGTATACTGTAGCCAGTCTACTTTAAGCTTTAATGATTTTTTTGTTTATTAATAGGTACAGTAAATCTCATTTTACAGAATGAAACGGTCAAACCGACAGCTAGAAGATGTCGCTTCAAGTTTAAAAACACTTAACATTTTCAACTTTTTCCTACTAACTTCTGTAACATGCACGTTATATTCAACTAGTTATTTTAATGGGAGTGGGCGCATAGAGACATATACATTATTACACTTTTATACTAGGTGAGTTTTATTGAAACCGTTTTTATCAACTCATAATAGTGTTTTCAACTTTAAAAATATATATTTTAATCGGAGTGGGTACTGAGACAGTGTATACATTATTATATTACAGTATGGGAGCATCACTGAAATAAAAACATTGTAACCACAAAACATTGTAAATGCAAAGTGACTAATTTATTCTGTAATATTTACATGTATTAAGTGTTCACATTAGTGATGTGGGTTTTGGCCACTCTATCGACTGGATGGATGCATAGACAATGCAGTCCCACCTACTCCTCACTTCGATTCTAGCAAAACAAATCCTCCCCCACAAGTGGTCAAGGTCCCTTCACATTTTTCAGCCTTTCCCTCATGGGAAGAGAAACCTAAACCCACACCCCACAGCCCTCCTCCTCTGAAATTACAATTCCAAACAAAGACACGCTCATCCTATGTGTTCCATAGACACACATGCTCATAGACAAAATAAACAGACACCCCCTGTAGCAGATATTCAATGACACACACATGCATTTCAACCAGGTTCCATAGAAACACACATGCGCGTACATTTTTATCGTTAGTGCGCGTAAATATATCACATATCGTCAGTGCATATCATACGTCATCACGGCAAGAAGCTTGTGCAAAGTCCTGAGCTCTGAGTTTTGGTCCGTGGACCCGGTGCACCAGGAGACACACGCACGCACATCATTATTAGGCATAGGTTTGCCCTTTCTCTGCCTAAACATTAGAAAACAAGAGAGCTCATGCAAAAGAAAAATGATAAAGATCAAGGAAGGGAAAAAAGCAGCATGTGTTAGAATTTAAAGCAAAGAAGACTTGCAAACCAATATTTTGAAAGAAAGATCGCTGTGCAGCTGCTTCCCACCTTGCCTTCTTTGAAGTTAATGCTTTGTTTTCATTCAGTTTCCGGCCCCCGCTTTCTATGAAATCAAAGGAGAAAAATAAATGATCACTTATTGGGAAGCAAAAAACACAGTTAGTAAGTAAAACACAAAACGAAAACTGCACTGGAACCACAATGAATAGAAGAAGAAAATAATTATCTTCCCCCACTCTAAACCGTACAAGAGAGAACACAAGTCTTAATATTTACAAACGTTTGTCACTGGTCAAGTTCAGGAAGCATTATCCTTCGATTACAGTACAGAGACTTTGCCATCATCATATGTGCTGAGAATGCAATCAATTTTGGCCACAAGGAGGAGTACACAATGCACAGGAAAATGGTTTAGTCTGAATCACAGCTATACAGACCAAAAAGATGGTGATTTCCCACAACCATGGTTGCCTTTTATGACAGACAGTCCAAACGATATCATTTGTAAGTAACCAAACACTCCTCTACACATTTTGAAGTTACAGTGACACGTGAGGCTCTAGCACTAGTCATAGTACAACACTGGAAGGAGAGATGTTGTCAGCGCTCAGCTCTCTGAAGTCATGCCCCACAATGCCTTGCAAAGTGCTGTGCAAGGCATTGTGGGATGCAACCTTGGAAATGAGAGTGCTGACTGACAGCGCTGCATCTAACGGAGGTCCCTTTTCTCCCACTATGGAAGTCTCATGCATATAAATACTGTATACATAGTTACATACAGTAGTAGATGAGGTTGAAAAAATACATGCCCATCAAGTTCAACCAATGTTAAATGTAGACAACACACTCATCCTATATTTGTACTTACAGTATATTGATCCAGAGTAAGGCAAACACAAAACTCCAGTGAAACATTATCCAGTGATAAGGGGAAACATACATTCCTTCCTGGCTCTAGTAATGGCAATCAGATTTCTCCCTGGATCAACATCCTTCCCATGTTCACTTACTGCTTATGATATCCTGTATCCCTTCCTTTCTAAAAAGGAGGTCTTACCTCTTCTTAAAGATATCTAATGCATCTGCCATCAGTCTCCTTGGGTAATGAATTCCACGTTTTAACTGCCCTTACTGTAAAGAACCCTTTTTTTGTTGCTAGTGAAATCCCCTTTCATCAAATCTTAAGGGATGACCCTGTGTACCGCCCTTGGGACGAATAGTTCTCTTGAAAGTTCCTTGTATTGAACATGAATATTTTGTATATAGTTAGCATATCCCATCTGACATCTATTTTGTAACATAAACACCTTTAAAAGTAACTAGCCTCTCTTCATAAGTTCGACCTTCCATCCCCGTTATTAATTTGGTGGCTTTTCTCTATACCAGGAGTAAACGCAGCCTCTGACCGAGTCGCGGTTTCAAAACTAAAATGCTGGTAGGTCACAAAATCTGCTTGGATATCATAAGATCTTTTAGCAAACAAGTGCGATCCCAGTAACAATATTTACGAGCTCCAAAATGGGAAACTATACCAAAACCAAATCAGAGAATTGTAACAAAACACAGCAACAAATGTTTAAGAGATATTTTTGGAAATGATCTGGTCTCATATCACCGAGTTTCAAAAACTAAAATGTAGTTTCTCGCATAAGTCAAATACAACTGGTGCCGCGTTTGGCTCTCTGACCTGTAATATACTTTACTTTCCCTATTAACATGTAAAAAGACTTTGCCAACGTCTTCCGGCTACAAAACTGAGGTAAAATCTGTGCAGAAAACTGCACCGTATTTATCAAAGGAATCCAGTTACAAAAAAAAAAATGTCCTATGATAAAACTGGTGCAATTATTTTGAACGGATTTAGCCCAGTTGTGTGAGACTTTAGTAAGTAGCCCCTAAGAGAATGCTTGATGCATGTTGTACACAGAGTTTAAGCCCAGAACATTTCTTCTACTTTGATTGTTTTGTCTAATCTGCATTGGGCAGAAGCGGAGGAGATGATAAACTAAATGATGCACACGCATGTTTAAGCAAATTGATACGAGATTTAAAGCAGCAGTCTGAACAACTCACATCTTTTTCTTTTTTTAAATGTATTACTTTAAGAGATCTCTTTTCACCCTTTCCAACATTGTTTCTATCTTAAAAAAAACACCTCGCTGTTTAAGAGAGAGCGTTAATATACATATGGTCAAAAAGAAGCTCTCCTCCGAGCTCAGTGCAGAACCAGGGACTTCCTGAGACAATCCCCACTATTTTCAGCGATAGATACCGGCGAAGTTACAGGGTTACATTTAAATCTGCCCCAGGGAAAACCAAATGGCTTCCAAATCTTGGGCCAATAGGAAGCTGCAACATCAGCGGTTATGGTTTCCTATTGGATGGCGATTTAAATCCCCTTTAAAAACCAGGATGTACCAATACTATTAACTTCACCAGTATGTATCTCTGGAACTGAGGGGTCCCTGAAGCTGAAAATAGTGCGGGTTCCAAACCTGCAAAAAATATAAAATAAATGGAGGTTAGTTAGGGTGGATTGCCCTTTTAACATAGGAATTAAAACACATACGCTTCTGGGAGGAATGCCACTTTAATTAGCTTAATTTAACGGTTTTGTAGCAACAACTTGACCAATTCTTAAGCAGTGTAGGTATCATTTGTGTTTAGTGAAAATTTGTTTCAAAGTTCCTACTGTCTTCTCCAAATGTAAGCATGTTCTGTGTTTCCTCCTCTGGTATAGGTAAATACACTAATGCTACATGTGCTATTGTGGGACACAATTCCCTGTATAGGCAAGTGTCCTATGTTACCCCACAAAAGTTATTATAGACTCGAGTGTCACGACTGGGCAAGTATGTAATGAAAATACGTAAACCAAATAAAAAATGTAGAAATATACAGGGGAAAAAAAGCCCATTAATTCTAAAATAAATGAGATAATGGGAAAATAAGATACATTATAGGGATATGGCACAAAAAGATTGAGATATTGTCTGCATTCCTCCCCACCCCCCAAAAAAAAAATCAGTACCCGTGTTTCCATGTAAACATTTTGAGAATTATAGCTACATACATTGATAATCTATACTTGCCCCCTTAATAGGTCAATGGCACCTGGAAACTTCTTTAGATATAATTGTTGTCTTTTCCATAAATACTGTATGTAAATACAACTTTTGATACAAATGTGTGTACAACCATTTCTTTCCAAACACACTATATTTGGTTCACAAATACTATTTACCTGTAGTATTTCTTGCACCAGATTTCCAGGTGTCGGGAGTGATAACCGTGCCCAGCTTCTTCTCACCTGAAATTAAACACAACACATACTGTGAAAACAGAATATTTTTTGGAGGTCTGTATTTCAGTTAAAGCAGCAATACAACTTCCCCCCCATAATTTTTTATATATGCAAATTATGTGACAATGTATAATTTTACATTCTTACCTAAGGTGGTAAATCGTTCGGCGTTTCTGTTATAAATCTGTAAAAATCCTGTTTGTGTGCCTAACTAAATGACTGCTTTTCAGTGTTTCCTTCAGTCAGTGTAACTCAGCAGCTACAATGTATCCTGATATTACTAAGGTAACATTGACAATTGTTACAGATTACAACTCAAACTGCTGGGAATACTGGCAACAAATTATCAAATAGGAAAGTGGTGCAAAGATCTTGCTCTGCTTGGGCGGTGGGCTAAAACCTGCTATAGAAATCAAATAATGCTTTCAAGAAGTAGTCCAAGCTGCTGTTTTTAAATTTGATTTTGTTTTGCTCTTTAATATGTGCATCAATACAATCCACACAATGATAAGTAATGAACTAAGTTGCCGAACGTTCTCCTGTGATCGATCAGCGAAGATTCGGCTCTGGGGTTCACTAAATGGGTATAAGTGCAACAGAAGAGGACCAAAGATGCAAAGTTCTGTGAGGAAGATCATGTGACCAGAAAGTCACTAGATACAATTGGTGCACTGCTAGAGAGATGGCAGGGCTCAAAAAGGGGTGTGCCGTAGCCTGTTTCAGAAGAGGAAGGGTGTGTGACTTTGTAAATGGTTGCTATACAGACAAAAAAGGCTTGTTACATTATAACGAAGGGAAGAAAATTATACTGAATACAAAATTATAAATTGCTGCACACTATTATAATCAGCAAAAAGGGGATACAACTACCGGTGCTCCCTGGATTGATACAGAGAATCCTGAACCAGGAGCACTGGTAGTTGTATCCCCTTTTTTCTGATTATAATAGTGTGCAACAATTTATAATTTTCTATTGTTACATTATAATAATACATTAAAAATGTAATTCAGCATTGTTTAAAAAAAATGCTACAAGTACTTTCTCATAGTACAGAACTGAATTAAAAGAAAAAAAAAACACATGTAGGATATTGCTTGGACAGCAGCTTTAAGTGCTTCTTGGTGGTTTTGAGTAACAGCCATCAAATCCAATTCAGTTAAATATACAGACTAGGCAACTAAATATATAGAATGTACAAAGCTATTTTGTCACTGTACCCATCGCCGTTTTGTTTGCAGCACCAAAAAATAAAAGTAAATATGCGCTAGGTTTGGTGTGGTATAATAAGTTTGAACATGTGGATCAAACACAAAAGTTAGTAAAAGGTTCACAAACTTTTCCTCTCATGCACTTGTTCAAAGTGTGTGTGCGCGCATGTGTACACACACACACACACACACACACACACACACACACACACACAGCTTTATCAAAACCTCTAACTTAAAAATCCAGCTGAGAACTATAATAAAGTGATTGATTAAGTGATCTTACATAGCAAATATACATCAATATTATTTTGACACAAAATGTAAAGTGCAATAGTAGAGATACCAATACAAGTCCAATATATTAACCGAAAAATGGTTCTACCAAACGTGAATAGTTTGTAGAAAATCTGGGAGTCTAGGGTTGCTTCTTAAAAAGATGATCCACATCCAAATAGAAAAACAAAAAACAGGACAGACAGACATACAGGACAGAGAGCACAGCAGGACTTTAAAAAAAAAAAAAAAAAATGAAAATAGTTTATAGGGTCCTGCGGTGAGTCAAAACGTTGATTGTTTTATAATAAGAGATTTCCCCTTTTCTTACGTCTTGGTGTGCCTGCTCTCTATCTATTCCTATATTCCAATACTTTGCGGTTTGCACCCAGGCAGGATGTCATTTTTAGTGGAGTTGCACTATGTGTACGTACATACACGTTTAGATTTCCCATATGCTCTGTATGTGGTGCTACATGGCAAACCCTGATAAATGACAAATCTGAAGGTGCCAAAAAAAGCATTCAGAAGTAAAAAAAAAAAACAAAAAACAGTCCTAACAAAATATGAACTGTTGATTAAGAACGTAGGCGTTTCAAATATAACCTGATGTAGTTCAAATATATACACCACAGATATTAAATACTCAACACAGATTTGGAATACTGGATCTAGAAAATATGACGCCAGAAGAGCACTGAATGCTCTCAGAGTAACAGAGGATACCTCCTTTATGTAGAGCAGCTTAACAATTGTAGTGATCAATGTCAGACAGTAGCTGCAAAGACAAATAAGATCAGATATTGTCATGCATAAAACAGGGTATTGGTAAGACCACACCTTGAATGTTTAATACAGTGCACGCCTATATTAAAAATAAATAAATAAAAGACATGGAACTGAAAAAAAATTAAGAGAAGAGCCACCAAATTAATAATGAATGGGACGGAAGGCGTGACTTAGGTTGCATCCATACTCCATGCGACGGCGCAAACAAAAGGCCATACCTCTATGAGGCAGGTCATAGAACGCGCGACCCATGAAGCGCAAACTCGCGTGCGATTCTTGGGCAGACGAAAAAAAATTGATTTTGTTGCGTGACGGCCGGGTCACGTGAGCAGTTCAGCTAATGAGGGCGAACCACTCACGTGATGTCATAGGTACACCTCCAACACGCCTCCCCATCGCGTATCTCCCTCCCCAAGGCCACCGATTGCCTCTGGGGCAGGACACGCGCACCTACTGTATCCGCTGCCTTTAGGAGCAAAGACTATGCTAATTAGGATTGTTTACATTAGTGAGGAGGGGGTAGTTTGTAGGAACAAACAGCACAGTGCATCATTTTTTTCTTCAGTCAGTTGACATTAGTGGTGGTCACAGCACTCAACTACTACCCCCGCCCCCGTGGCCCTGTGTGTGATTGTGTCTATGACACCAAAGACTCAACAATCCCCTCACACAAACACCATCACCACATTTCTCTCAGCCTATAAAGCATTAGCTAAACCTCAGTCTCCCATCTCTCAATGTAACTATTTCCCAATATCCTACTTACACTATGACAACTGTCACCCATTCCCAATGAGGAAGATACATGTCCCTATGCTACACTAACTCAACTAGGATTCATTGTCACCAAAGGGTGCCTGCGAAACTTGAAGGGTGCCCACAACAAACAAATCCTGAGGCGATTAACAAAAATGGGGGGGGGGGGGGGGAAATGATGTTACAATCACTGCCATTATAACACAATAGTGAGTAGTATTGTATTGTTTCATTTCCATTGCAACTTTTACACACAGAATGCAAAGCCTCACACCCGGCATCACAGAAACTGATGGGAAGCCTGACACCCTGCATCCCAGAAAGCAAGAGTGGGGCTAAAGGTCAACAAATGCTGGTGTAAACAGGAAGCAACTGCACTTCCTCAACCACAATAGCATTTCACACTCGTCGTTGCCACACTCCACCTTCCTTGTAGACTGTACGCATCTTGAGGCAGAGATCATGTTTCTATTTATTTATAAAATGTTTTCCAGGAAGTAATACATTGAGAGTTACATCTCGTTTTCAAGTATGTCCTGGGCACAGAGTCAATAAGGATAGATGTATTGAAATAGCGCCTTATAGACACTATAACAGAACTCTGAAACAATAAGTGCAGCACTTAATAATCATTGGATTCCTGACACACAATATCACAATGTGAGAGTAGGTGTAAACCCAGCACACACAGTAATAATAACCAGCAGTGTAACTGTGCTCCCTGGCACCAAAGGGTTTGTAACGTGTACAATATCCACTGACCCTCAGTGTGTGCAGCTGTGAAATAGCTGCGAGCGGCGAGCGGCGGCGGCGGTCTATCATAGCGCTAAATTTGTATACGTACATGTGTCGCACACCATGTCCCCGTCACTTGTAATCCCCCTCAGTGTGCAGGGCAGGAGACTGGACAACAAGACGACCTTCCTTCTGACTTCACTTCCGGAGCCGCTCGCAGCCAATTGCAACATCCAACCAATCCCCCTCGCACCTCCTACCTCTCTGCCACTCACCAGTCTGTTCCTTAGAGGCCGCAGTGCGGTTGGTTGGTCGGTCTGTCACTTAGTGGAAGCAAGTCTCGGGAGGAGGAGCGTCACGCTGCCGTCACCGGCGCTGCTGTCCTGGTTACTGTCTCTGGTGAGTGACCGGGTTCCAGAACGCGAACGTTGGCACAGGTTCTATGGAACGTTCTCGCCTCCTCCTCCTCTCTGTGATGCGAACGCTCGAGGGGTTAAACGCCGCCTTGGAAAGGGAACGGGTTGATGAGGCTTTTATTGCAAAGACTCGTGATGGGCGGCGAGGGGGTTAAGCGACGTCCCACGCAGTGCTCTGCTTCCGCCTCGGGAGTGAGTGCATGTCCCAGGGACAGGTGCATGGGATAAGCAAGGGCAGGGGTCACAGCTGTCTGATACTGGGATCCGCCGATCTCACACACAGGTTACCTATCCCCAGGTCTCCAAATGCAGATGGTGATCAATAATCCAAAATATCACGCACGGCTGTGTTTCATCTCATTAACAGAATTTCTCATCAGCAGCTCACCCGAGCAATCCGGAAAAGTAATGTTGATGTGCTAAATATCCCTTAGCATACATTCAGCTGCAAATAATAAATATCCCTTAGCATACATTCAGCTGCAAATAATCCTGTTGTAGGTTGATGCATCGTCTTCCTCAGATATGATTTTTATTAATGGGCACAATGTTGACACTGTATTATATTCACATTATACCTAATAATATATTATTACATTTCAGAAATCATTATTTTGCCTTGTGAGTGTTTATGTATTCTGGTATTGACATTGGTAGCACATTTTGAGTGAAGCCTCATGTCACAGACCACCCATAGAACTTAAAAGCATTACAACTGTATAACTACATATATCACGTTGTGCTATAATGGGCCACATATTGGTTATTCCTTTTAAAGCTAAGGCCCCGCTCCCAGAGTCAGCGCGCGCCCACACTGCAGACAGGCGGGGCGCTGACATACACAGACCCGATATGCGGTCTGTAGGGAGCGGGAGGTGGGCGGGAGTGGGACGGGGGGCGTGGATTGAGCGGATCCACCCGCTATTCTCCCCCTCCCTCCCTCTACGGCTCGGGCTGCTGATTGAAGGTAAGTAAAGCAACACACACACACGCGCAGGCACTCATACACACACACAGACAGAGGCAGGCACTCACGCACTCAGGCACACACATACACACACACAGACAGGCACTCACGCTGCTTTCACTCCACACTCCTCCCCGCTCCCCGAAGCCTCTCCTCCTCCCGAAGCCTCCCCTCCCCATTGGCTCACAGCCACACCACGTGACACGTCAACGCTAGGGATCACCATTCTCTTGTATTCCGTAGCGGCTGACGCGCTACAGCGTGTAGTAAGCTGTGCAACACGTACAGAAAACCCGCACTGCTATTGTTAACCTGTGAGGTGCTGACTGGATGGAGACGTGATAATATCGATTGGAGAAAAAGAACCCAGTCTTGTAGCACTCGTACACAACAATTGTATAGTGATAAATTTAAAATTTATAAATTCTCCTCCACATTCTCCATACTCTAGGTATTCGGAACAAAGCTCTATCCTGGATCTCATCCTACCTCTCCCATCGTACTTTTAGTGTCTCTTCTGCTAACACCTCCTCCTCCTCTATTGATCTCTCTGTGGGGGTACCCCAGGGCTCTGTCCTGGGACCTCTTCTCTTTTCTCTGTACACACTCTCTCTAGGTGACCTAATAACATCTTTTGGGTTTAATTATCACCTCTATGCCGACGACACACAAATATACTTTTCAACACCTGACCTTACACCTGCTGTACAAACCAAAGTTTCTGAATGTCTCTCTGCTATATCATCCTTAATGGCCCTCCGACGCCTTAAACTCAACATGGCTAAAACAGAGCTCCTCATACTTCCTCCCAAACCTGGCCCTACTACCTCCTTCCACATTACTGTTGGAACTACAATCATTCACCCAGTAGCCCAAGCACGCTGCCTAGGGGTCACACTCGACTCATCTCTCACATTAGCCCCCCCTCACATTCAAAACATTTCTAAAACTTGTCGCTTTTTCCTCCGCAATATAACTAAGATACGCCGTCCTTTCCTCTGTTGTTCGACTGCTAAAACTCTGACTCAGGCCCTCATTCTCTCCCGTCTTGATTACTGTAACCTCCTGCTGTCTGGCCTTCCTGCCTCTCACCTGTCTCCCCTACAATCTATCCTAAATGCTGCTGCCAGAATCACTCTACTCTTTCCTAGATCTGTCTCAGCATCTCCCCTCCTGAAATCCCTCTCCTGGCTTCCGATCAAATCCCGCATCTCACACTCCATTCTTCTCCTCACTTTTAAAGCTTTACATTCTTCTGCCCCTCCTTACATCTCATCCCTAATTTCTCGCTATGCACCATCCAGACTCTTGCGTTCTTCTCAAGGATGTCTTCTTTCTACCCCCTTTGTATCTAAAGCCCTCTCCCGCCTTAAACCTTTTTCACTGACTGCCCCACACCTCTGGAATGCCCTTCCCCTCAGTACCCGACTAGCACCCTCTCTATCCACCTTTAAGACCCACCTTAAGACACACTTGCTTAAAGAAGCATATGAATAGCACTGTGGATATTCTGAACACAGGATACATAAAGCTTGGCCCCCTGCAGACGCACTTACCAGAACTCCCTCCTACTGTCTCTGTACGTTCTACCTACCTACCAATTAGACTGTAAGCTCCTCGGGGCAGGGACTCCTCTTCCGAAATGTTACTTTTATGTCTAAAGCACTTATTCCCATGATCTGTTATTTATATTATCTGTTATTTATTTGATTACCACATGTATTACTACTGTGAAGCGCTATGTACACTAATGGCGCTATATAAATAAAGACATACAATACAATACAAAATACTTTATTAATAACTCTGAATAAAAAATAGGGTGTTAAAACGTAATTAAATACTGTGTAGAACAGCACGTGACTGTATCCTTTGGTAACCCACCCTGGTATAGGTGGGTAGATATAGTGTGATCCCTGATAGGTACTAGAGATCAAATGCTATAAATTATAGCGACCTAAAATGTAGGAAAGGAGCCAAAGAAAGCCCACCGAAAGGACTGTCTCTATTGGAGTGCGTCTAGGCGTAGATTGCGCTCTAGAGGGATACACTCATGATAATGTGGCATATACTACGCTAGGTAAGACCTATAAGTATCTCACCCCCCCAGATAGAGATTGCTCTGTTTTGTGTACAAATTCACCTTCATAGTATGAGCTACATCTCTATAAGGGATATGTATTGCCTATTTTCTAAGGTGCAGGCTATTAGGCAAGCAGTGATTACTGTTGTAAGGTATAGCTAAACTAGAGCAACTATAGGAAATCACCAAAACACCTAGGAGGTGATTAGAGGCCAGATAGGTACTCCTACAATGTTGTGGTAGGTTGTTGGTGATGTCTGCTGCTCTGCTGTTGTTGGTTCAGTGCCCCTTACTGTTATAGCACAGTGTAAACTTAGCTGCCACACACAAGCACTATGCGCTTATGGTTAATTCCCCTAAGCACACCAGGGTCTTATCATGCGCAGGAGGTGGAAGCTGATGTCAGAGCAACCTCCACAGTGATGCGTGGGTAAGTGTGTGGCTTGCGCTAACTGTAAGGGTTAATGTGTGGACATAAACAGCTTGAGAAGCTACTCAGCAGGTCATGGATCGCTGCATTTGCCAACAAACGAGTGTGCTGGAGTAGGGTATACAGGAGGTTAATATTGCAATGGGGTCAAAGCCCATTCCCCCATCCCCCCTCTCTACAGGTTGGAGCAATAGCGTGCACAGAGTAATGACATGGGGAGCCGGTCTAGCTGATCATCGCAGTGTCCCCTACATCAGCACTGATCCTGGTTATATCAGTGCCGATGTGCTCGAGGACCTGCCTGTCTGTTAGGTGAGTAAATTCAGAGACTTCTGGGAACATTTGTCTTTAGCCCCTTCATATAAAAGTAACAACCCTAGTACATACCCCACATGTGATTTATATATGAAATACTCCTATGCATACAGTAATGCATCTCATACAACCTGTATTTTCACAATTCACATTAGAGCAGCCGTCCATACCTACATTCAAGAATATATCAAATTATTAAAATCAAGGATTAATAAAATGATGAAAAAATGACCATCTAAAGTTTCAGCTAGACCGGCTCCGAGCGCAGCGGGACCGAGGCCTAAAGCTGCAGTTCAAGCTGTCGTTTAAAAAAAAAAAATAATTTAATATGTGCATCAATAAAATCCACACAATGACAAGTCATTAGCTAAGCTGCTGATCGATCTGTTCTCCTGTAATCGATTGCTGAAATTTGGCAGGGGGTTCACTAAATGCATCTTGGGTAATCTTCTGCTGCACTGACAGCCAAAGTTCTGTGAGGAAGATCATGTGACCAGGCAGGCAACTAGATTCAATTGGTTCACTGCTAGAGGGCAGGGCTCAAAAAGGTGATGCTGTTTCAGAAAGGGAAGGGGATGTGACCTTGTATATGGTTGCTATAGGAACAAAAATGCTTGTTGCATTAGAATACATGAAAAATGTGTTTACATTTTTTTTTTTTTTAAGGCTGCAAGTATTTTCTCATAGTACAGAACTGATTTATTTAAAAAAAAACAAAAAAAAAAAACCCGTATGATATTGCTTGAACTGCAGCTTAGTTAATGAGGCTCTATGGAAACTGTAGGTCACTAATGCTAGGCGTGAGTTAATATACGATACATAAAGTAAGTCGGGGCAGATCCCATGGGCTTTCATTCCCTGCAGATCTTCTTGTAGTTTGCTTTGCAACACACTAGGACAGGGGTGCGCAAACTTTTTGCCTTGCGCCCCCTGTCTGCTCTCTCCCACTGCTCGCGCCCCCCTTACCTCGTCTGAAGCGTCCAATGTGATCCAGCGACGTCATTTGACGCCACATTGCCATGGTGACGCGTCGCCAAAGCAGACTGAGTCACGGTAAGGGAAGTTGAAAAGGCTTTGCGCTGTCCCCTGGCATTTAATTTAAATGCCTTAGGGAAGACCGCAGGGCCCCTGCAACTGCCGCGCCCCCCCCCCCCCAAAAAAAGTATTGCGCCCCCCCAGTTTGTGCACCCCAGCACCAGGGGATACAAATGAGATCTTTGTGAGATTTTCCATGAGAATTTTTTAACGTGCTGGAAGAAATACGAATTTACTGTTGGAATAATTGGAAGCTAGGTACGTATTTTCTGGGATTAGACATAAAACATTGCCTGCTATTTAACCAGAAACAACATTTTATATTTGATTTCTAAAGTAATCAATTAATATTAAATGGTCAACATTGTTTTTTTTTTTTTTTCCGTTCTCTTAAAGGAGTGACCATCAGCAATGAT
Source organism: Ascaphus truei (assembly GCF_040206685.1). Taxonomy (NCBI): domain Eukaryota; kingdom Metazoa; phylum Chordata; class Amphibia; order Anura; family Ascaphidae; genus Ascaphus; species Ascaphus truei. Next base: position 57,331,726 of record NC_134486.1, on the reverse strand, counting down.
TTGTGCTGGAAATATGTAAGGAGACCATCAAACTTATAAGTGGAGCTGCTGTTATTCCAGTGTCAAAGAAACGCATCTCTCACTAGGTCACATTTACTAAACAGCGGTAAGTCATATCACACCTTAATGCCCATTCAAGTGAACGAGCCTCGCACTTCAGTAAGGTTTGGTACATTTTGGACTATGTCTTTTGTTGTAAAGATGCACTCTCGCGTAACCAGTCTTGTGCACGTTTTTACTTTCTCTCTTTGAATCCTGAGGACGTACCCGATTGTGAAATCAACAAATCATTTTTCTAGTTTGGAGAAGTGTTAGGCCCGGGCCATAGAGGTGTGGGGAGAGCGGAGGCGCTAACGCTGAGGCTCGCCTGCTTCAGTCAGCGCGACTTGCACGGACTTGCAGGCGAGCCAGCGTGCGCGAAGGGAGCCGGGGGGAGGTGGTTGGAGGCGGGGTAGTGACGTCGCTGGGCCAATCGCCCGCGACGCACTGACGTCAATGTCACGGCGCCGACGTCACGGCGCGTTGACGCTGCTGTCCAGTGATTGGAGGTTTTCAGCCGACAGCGCGCTGAAAAACAGCTTGGCGCTCGGCTGAAACCTCCAACTCCTCAGCACGCCTGCGGACGCTCACGTGAGCCCCCTCTCAAGGCATCCTCATTGAGGATGCAGGGGCTCAGCGCGGAGCGTCCGCACGCCTCAGCACGGCTGGTCCATCTATGGACGCAGCCTTAGAATGAAACCAATTTCAACGGCCTAGTAAAGGTGGCCGACACAATGTCGTTGTTGTGTGTGTGTGTTTTGTTTTTTTTGTAACGTAACCATTATAACTGCAGAATGTTTTTTGCAGCATCCTTCCCTGAGCTTTAAACTTCAAACCAACATTTAATAAAAGCAGCGTGTGGTGAATATACTGTGTGCTTTTATATTTTTATTATTGAACATTTTACAAATTAGACATTTGGGGCAAAAAGCTTAAAAAAAAAACTTGTCTTAAATTAGATCACAATATAAAAAAGAAAGGTACAGTGTATGTGTTATACTGTAGCTGGGGGCTTTCTATTTATTTCCCCTATATGTTGTGGTCTCTTTTAAAGAAGACGGTCTACAAAATGTATATTTAAAAAACATTACGGATGTATTTGACAGTTTTAGCCATACGTACACAATGTGCCACTGTTGCCATAATCGCTCTCCCCACTGTCTTAGAGAAGAGGTAAAACTTGTGTTAAGACCTTTTTATACTTTAACTTCTAATGCTATTCCAGCAGCTTTGCAGTGTTATTTTCTTTTTTGTTATTTGATCCATATTTTAAATTAGGTTAATACTTAGAAGTTTATCATTTATATTAAAGCTAACAGAAACAGTGTGCCATTTATAGCAGTAATCCAATATATTAAGACTTATCCTGCCTTTTTGGTGGGTTGAAGGTTGCCTGATTCAGGGGCCCACCAAGTGTAGGACTGTTGTGCTCATACACCAGGAGAAACCCAGTTACAGAGAAATGTTATTTAAGAGAAGAGTGTGTTACATTTGCTCTAGATTAGAAGATGGCCATAGTTTAAGTCGTTGGTCTATGTAGTGATTGAGTTGTTGACGTTTTTCAGTTGTTCATTTTAATTTCCTGCAACACAGGAGTTGGAAAATCGTTTGAAATGCGCATGACCAGATCCATATATTTTATTATTATTATTATTATGTATTTTTTTTCTTTTTTTTTTAACTTTAGGATTATCCAAAAAGAGACACCATGGACGAAACAGAGTTGAGGAGAATGGCAACTGGCCACGTCCTTTGTGTGCTATCTGTATTATTTTCCCTATGTGTTCCGCCTCTCATCCTAGATAATTTTTCCCTCCTGGGAACACATTTGACCTGGTTGTTGATCTGCTCGGGGTGCGTTGCTGCTGTCAATGTTCTATTATTTCTAATGTTGAAGCCTAACGCTTCATACAAGAGAAGTTCATTTGCAAACAAGGTAAGTCTGTTTTATTTGTAAGCAAATTAATCGGTTTCATAGTTGTAAGCCGCTCACAGACACAGAAATAAAATGCTTAGTTTATTTAGTTCTATTAAGTTATTTATTTAGATCTTTTCCAGCTGTTTCATTTTTGAAGTTTGCTTATTTTCCCCTTAAAAGAAGACTTTAAAAAAAAAAAAAAATACTTGTCACCGTTTTTTTGTTCTCTCTTCAACCTGTGTCCTAATTATAATGCAGTTATAATGCAATTATAATGTACTGTTGCTCATAAGAATGAAAACTACAGGTTAGCAGCCAGTCTGATTATATGCACATAGAATATCTTACTATAAAAGAACATTTCTGTGCATCTCCCAACCCACTGCTTAGACTACTGGATTTCAAGGGAAAGGATTTACTTACAGTTTCTCGTTTCAGGAAATGATTTCATTTATTTAGTTTGACAAAAAAAAATATAATGTGCACATTGACTGGCTGCAAAAAGCAGCTCCAGATTTATCGAACAAAAAAATCCAAATGAAATATTTCTTTGGTAACATGTAATGCGATTTGTTTTTCAGCTGGGACACTTTGCTACAGATTCCCATGCTCTGTAATTGTAGGAAGGCTTTCACAGAAGTTAATATGTTGATATTTGTTTTATTTTGTGTTCTAGGTAAGCAAGCTCTCAAAATCGTCTATATACTTCTTATTTTCCTGCTTGCTGTTTCACGGGATTATAGTTTTGTACGGCGCACCTCTTGTAGAGTAAGTATTGAAATATGTTTTTAAAGCAATGCAGCACTACACTAGTGTATGCTCTCAAGACATTACACTTTATTTGTGAAGTGGCTTGAAAATGTTCTTCCAGATTGTGGGTTTATTAAGCCTTTGAAGAGCATTGCATGTTCCAACACAAATGGAACTAGAGGCAGAGACTGGTAAAAGGGACTTTGTCCCAGATTTAGTGAAAGTCGCTGGCCTCCTACGTTATTTTAGTGCTTTTGAAGATGTAGCATTCGTTACATATGTTACAAAGAGGTTAGTCTTAAACAATACATTAAACAAAAATAAATTTTGCCTAGATCGGAGGATACCTTTATAAATATACAGTAGGTGCAATCCTCCCAATTTCTGTTTAGGAAGATCATACAAAATGTGTACATGCTCGTGCAAACATCCAATACAGCGTTATTTTACCTTTTGTTTCTAATTTCTTTGCAGAAATATCATTATTGGCATATTTTATAGATGCATAAAAACAGTGGCTTTCACTGAAAGAAAACAGTAGCCAGGTTTAGGGCAGCGGCGAGAGATTGCTATTAAGCATGTTTAAATTGGGTTATGCATTTCCCTATAGTTGCAGATCTATTTTTATATTTAAGTATGTAAAGAAGAGTGGGGAGCTGTGCTGGTCCTTCCGTCTTTGTAGTAACAAAGGAGGGAGAGGGAGTAGGTGTTATGATTTCTTTTATTGGACCAACAAGCAGTTGATATGTTACAAGCTTCCGAACCGCTCGGGGTCCTTCCCTACTGAGAGGTTCGGAAGCTTGTAACATATCAACTGCTTGTTGGTCCAATAAAAGATATAATACCTTATCCCTCTCCCTCCTTTGTTACTACATTTAAGTAGAGAATTGTACATTTGTGTGACCGTTGTAAGGCGCCCACATAACAACTTGAGCGGATGTTACTAAAGGAGGTTTTTATTTTAGCGAGATATTAAACACATTAATTATTGCAATAATGTTGAATATATTCCCTTTTCAGATCGGTACCAGAGACTTTTTTGTTAAGTGTCCTTTTATCATCTTTTACCACTTTACGCGGTTTGTGTATCCTGGGACCAAACTTTCATGCGTGGATCCGTGTATTCAGTAAAGACGGGTACGTTTCAATTGGACAAACTTTTTCTATTCTTAAATTCTTAATTTTTTTTTAATGGCAACAGGTTGCATATAGGAGCTCAAACAATATTAAAGGAACACCAACTGCTAAGCGCTACATCATGATTATACATACTGAAATAGCGGCCTCGCTTCTGAGTGGGTCTAATGAACAATACAATATTGAATGGGTCTTACACTTTTCTGAATCGGTTGTTTGATTGTTGTTGGATGCGTGACGCAATGGCATACACGTGGGGGAACCCGGATTATCGGAGGGTATTACAGAGTCTGATGTTGGACTGTTCTGTACTCCTTGATAAAGCATCTCTCGGTGCGAAAAGCAAGGGAGGGTTGTAATATATATATATCTCTATCGAATAAATATATATATATTTTTTCTACTGTTGACCCTGGCTCCCTTGACTATATGCTGCTCCGACTCGATATTGGAACTTTAAATTGTTTTTACCTCTACTGCTGCATTCCCGCATAATAAGTAGGAAATACTAAAATATTTCATGTTACAACAGTTAATAGTTTATTTTTATTAACTATGTTGCAGTCCTGAGATCTCTATGCTTGTGTGGAAGTATTAGGAATGCTGCTTGTGTGATTAAATGAATAAAGTGTGTGTGTGTGTGTGTGTGTGTGTGTGTGTGTGTGTGTGTACAGTTGTGTGAAAAAGAAAGTACACCCTCTTTGAATTCTATGGTTTTACATATCAGGACATAACAATCATTTGTTCCTTAGCAGGTCTTAAAATTAGGTAAATACAACCTCAGATGAACAACAACAACACATGACATATTACACTGTGTCATGATTTATTTAACAAAAATAAAGCCAAAATGGAGAAGCCGTGTGTGAAAAACTAAGTATACCTTATGATTCAATAGCTTGTAGAACCACCTTTTAGCAGCAATAACTTGAAGTAATCGTTTTCTGTATGACTTTATCAGTCTCTCACATCGTTGTGGAGGAATTTTGGCCCACTCTTCTTTACAACGTTGCTTCAGTTCATTGAGGTTTGTGGGCATTTGTTTATGCACAGCTCTCTTAAGGTCCCGCCATAGCATTTCAATCAGGTTGAGGTCTGGACTTTGACTGGGCCATTGCAACACCTTGATTCTTTTCTTTTTCAGCCATTCTGTTGTAGATTTACAGGTGTGCTTTGGGATTATTGTCCTGTTGCATGACCCAATTTCGGCCAAGCTTTAGCTGTCGGACAGATGGCCTCACATTTGACTCTAGAATACTTTGATATACAGAGGAGTTCATGGTCGACTCAATGACTGCAAGGTTCCCAGATGCTGTGGCTGCAAAACATGCCCAAATCATCACCCATCCACCACCGTGCTTGACAGTTGGTTTGAGGTGTTGTGCTGATATGCTGTGTTTGGTTGTCGCCAAACGTGGCACTGTGCATTATGGCCAAACATCTCCACTTTGGTCTCGTCTGTCCAAAGGGCATTGTTCCAGAAGTCTTGTGGTTTGTTCAGATGCAACTTTGCAAACCTAAGCCGTGCAACCCTTCCAAACAAACCATACTTGTTCATTCTTTTTCTAATTGTACTATCATGAACTTTAACATGCTAACTGAGGCCTGTAGAGTCTGAGATGTAACTGTTTTTTTTGCAATTTCTCTGAGCATTGCACGATCTGACCTTGGGGTGAATTTGCTGGGACGTCCACTCCTGGGATGATTGGCAACTTGAATGTTTTCCACTTTTGAATAATCTTTCTCACGGTAGAATGATGGACTTTAAATTGTTTGGAAATGGCCTTATAACCCTTCCCAGATTGATGGGCAGCAACAATTGCTTCTCTAAGATCATTGCTGATGTCTTTCCTCCTTGGCATTGTGTTAACACACACCTAAATGCTCCAGACCATCAAACTGCTAAAACTTTGGTTTATAGAGGTGATCACACTTGGTGATGATCAATTAATCAAGGGCATTTGATTAGCAGCACCTGTCTGCTACTTGGCATCTTAATTCCTATGGAAGCAGTAAGGGTGTACTTAGTTTTTCACACATAGCTTCTCCATTTTGGCTTTATTTTTGTTAAATCATGACACGATGTAATATATCATGTGGTGTTGTTGTTCTTCTGAGGTTGTACTTACTTAATTTTTAGCAGGAGGAGCGCTCTATAGCAGCAGACAGGAAGTCCGGGTCAGGTTGCTAGATGGCGCACCTCCCCTGCAGTCTTGCTCTGACTCTCACTCAAGTGATTCTACTACCGGCTAATACTTTAAGCCATTTGCCGCATACCATCTTCCACCGCCGCATATCATCTCCCCCTGCTACCTGTTGAGCACCGGTTCGGCGAACGTCAGGAATCCTTGGAACAGGTTTGCACAAACCGGTGGCAACCGGCTGAATCGTGTGTGTGTGTGTGTATCAGTACCGTGTTAGCCGAGCTTCAATAATCAAAAAATAAATAGATGATACCGTTCTGTGGCTAACGAAATGCTTTTATTTGTGCGAGCTTTCGAGATACACTGAACATCGCCGGAAGAAGAGATCAGTGTATCTCGAAAGCTCGCACAAATAAAAGCATTTCGTTAGCCACAGAACGGTATCATCTATTTCTTTATTGATTATTTATATATATATATATATATATATATATATATATATATATATATATATATATATATATATATATATATATATATATAATCAGAGCGATGTCCTCTCTTGGTCACATTATTAATGGAACTGTTAATTGATTCTGTGATTTTCCATTTTGCCTTGTTTTCTTCAAATCTTCTATACATTGTTTTTTTTTTTTTAATTCTAAAAGACCTTCTGCATTTTGTGACGTCTTCCATCGTTTCTCTTTTTCATTGGAGTGTTGATGTAAAATATTTGTGAGGATTAATAAGCCACCGCTGCAGATTTCCTCAGCGCAGATTTCGCATGCTGTCTGCAGTTGGAGTTTGCTGCGGCAATCTTCTGTTACTAGTATGGAGTTTTCAGGGCTCAATATGTAAAACGCTACTCATTTTACTTTTAAACACGCCGTATACAGTGTGCGGAGGCAAATATTACGGAGATATTAATAATCGTTTCACTTGTAGTGGTTTGAGTTTGTTAGTCCTCTGGCTGCCATGGGCTCGCAGTGTATTTTGTTGGAATGCTTTTGTAGGTCCACCTAACAATAAATGGTTAAAGGACCCTACAACAGAAAAGTAGATGACTATTTTTTTTGTTAACCCCACCCTCCCAAAAATACTGAAGCTTGTAGTATGAAATACACATGAAAGTCATACTTCTACTTGTGCATAATATTGTATTAATGTATCTTCACGTTTGACTTTACAGGGCAATGTCTATCTGGGATCACAGTCTGCAAATCACCACTATATGCAGCGTGCTGGGAGTCTGGCTGGGTGCTTTTCCTATACCTTTAGACTGGGATAGACCATGGCAGGTTAGTTTTTCATATATTTGCCTTTTGTAGAACGCAAAGGTAAGAGAATCTTGCACATACACGTTTGTTTGCAACTATTGTGTACATTTTAGGGCCGCTTAACAGAGGAGACCTGCAATACACGATAAATCATGCAAGAGGAATTGCACAATGTCACCCGCATGTCTGCCTGCAGTTATATGCACACTGCTATAAATAAGGTGTTTGGCAATTGATCTTGAATTTAGTTCAGATAATAATTCTGTGTATAACACCACTTTTTACCTTGTGTGCGTGTGTGTGTGTGTGTGTGTGTGTGTGTGTGTGTGTGTGTGTGTGTGCATGTGTGTGTGTTTCTTTTCATTTCATGGAATAGAACTTTAATATATTGTTAAGGATTTCTCCCCATAATCCTTAGAGGGTTTAGGGGGTAACTATATGCACCGAAGCAGCTGTATAGGCCAAAAATTCCCTTTGCAGTTTATGGAGATTTGTGGCTGAAAATAGCCCAATAAGTGTGTGAATATAGAATAAGGTCCTATGGGGCACACGTATCAAGTGCCAGCATTGACGCCCATTCAAGTCAATGGAGTAAATGCGGGGACGGGTTTAATGACCCGTCCTGGCTCTTTGTTACATGTTTATTTATTTATTTATAAAATATTTTACCAGGAAGTAATACATTGAGAGTTACCTCTCGTTTTCAAGTATGTCCTGGGCACAGAGTAAAACAAAATAATACATGGTTACAAATACAGTTACATAAATGAACAAGGTATACATTATATACAAGACATTGCATGCACAGTTAAAGAAAATATATATTATGAGCGTATGAATCAGTTACAGACCAGATTAAAGTGTGAGACAGCCTTAGATTTGAAAGAACTTAAGCTGGTGGTGGATATGAGAGTCTCTGGTAGGTTGTTCCAGTTTTGGGGTGCACGGAAGGAGAAGGAGGAACGTCCGGATACTTTTGTTGAGTCTTGGGACCATGAATAGTCTTTTGGAGTCTGATCTCAGGTGATAGGTACTGCATGTGGTAGGGGTGAGGAGCTTGTTCAGGTAGCTTGCCCAGAAAGTATTTGAGGGTGAGACAGGAAAGGTGAACTTTGCGCCTAGACTCTAGTGATGACCAATCTAGTTCTTTGAGCATTTCGCAGTGATGTGTGTTGTAGTTGCATTGGAGAACAAAACGACAAATTGAATTGTAGAGGGTGTCAAGTTTGCTAAGGTGGGTTTGAGGAGCCGAGCCATATACTATGTCTCCATAGTCAATAATTGGCATTAGCATCTGCTGTGCAATACGCTTTCTGACCAGGAGACTTAGGGAGGATTTGTTCCTGTAAAGTACCCCTAGTTTGGCATAGGTCTTGGTTGTCAGGGTATCAATGTGCATCCCGAATGTTAAGTGGGAGTCAAACCATAAGCCCAGGTATTTAAAACTAGTGACAGGTGTTAGGGTGGTTTTAGCGTTGGTTCTAATCAGGAGCTCAGTCACTGGAAGCTTTACAAATGTAATCTTGGTCCCAAATACCATTGTTACAGTCTTGTCAGTGTTTAAAAACAGTTTGTTTTGGGAAATCCAGTTTTCGAGTCTCAAAAAGTCAGACTGAAGTATGTGTTGAAGGTCAGAGAGGCTATGGCTGTGTGCATACAGGATTGTGTCATCTGCATACATGTGTATTGAGGCTTCCTTACAAGCTGTGGGAAGATCATTAATGAACACTGAGAAGAGTAGGGGCCCCAGAACAGAGCCTTGCGGGACACCACAGGTGATATCCAGGGAGTTGGAGTTAGAGCCTGAGATGGACACATGTTGGGATCTTCCTGATAGGTAGGACTGAAACCAGTTTAAAGCATGTTTCCCTATTCCAGAGCTCTGGAGTTTGTTAAGCAGGATAACATGATCAACTGTGTCAAAAGCCTTTGCAAAATCTAGTAATACTGCACCAGTGAGTTGTCCCCGTTCCATTCCACACGGGATTTCATTGCAAACTTTTAGCAGGGTAGTTACGGTGGATTGTTTGGGACGAAACCCAGACTGGAATTGGCTAGGGAAATTTGTCTTGGTGTAGAAATCGCTTAATTGGGAGTGGACACATTTTTCCATAACTTTGGATAGAATTGGGAGAAGTGAGATTGGCCTGTAGTTTGAGACAGTGTTTTTGTACCCACTTTTGAAGATTGGGACAACTCTGGCAGTTTTCCAGGTCTTAGGGATATGGCCTGCAGACAGGATAGAGTTGACTATGGACGCAATTGGTTTGGCAATGGCTGGGGCACCAAGTCGTAGGAACCTAGATTGTAGTAAGTCGGGTGCACATTGGCTGCTTAGTTTTAGTTTGAGGAGCGCTTGTGTAGTCTCCTCTTCAGATACTGGGCTAAATTGAAAATTGTGGGCAGTGTTGGGAGGGGGTGGGACTATAGGGGTACTCCCAGGATGAGATTCAGGTTTGGGGTTTGTGCTGCGTTTCGCTAATAAGTTAGTGGCACACCCCACAAAGTAATCATTGAATGCATTTGCAATGTCAGTGGGGTTTGTCAGAGTAATATCCCCCTTAGTGATATTACTTGGTTGTTGATGGTTAGGAGCCTGGAATATATTGTTGATAACCTTCCAGAAGTTAGCTGGGTTTGATGTATTTTGGTGGAGATTGTCAGAGTAATATTGTGCTTTTGCATGCCTTGTTTGCCTTGTGCACATGTTCCGCATGCATCTGTAGTGATTGAGATCCTTGGTAGTGCCAGTTACTTTGTAGCTTTTCCACAAGGCATCCCTGAACTGGTAGAGTGCTATAAGGTCAGGTGTAACCCATGGAAGGTGGGCCCCCCGTACCCTTATTTTGCGTAGTGGAGCATGGGTATCGCAGAGTTTTAAGAACTCGGATTGGAAATAGTCGAGCGCAGAATCAGGGTCGGGAATTAAATCGATTCTGTGCCATGGGCAGTTGGTAAGGTCATCCAGAAACTGTTGTGGGTTAAAGTTTTTAAATGTTCTAGTGAGGAGAACTTTAGGGCTTGAATGGGGCGGTTTAATTTTCCTTACACAGTATACTATTGCATGGTCACTGAAAATAGCGGGAAGGATGCCAGAGGATTGGATTCTGCTGGGGTTTGAGGAGAGAATCCAGTCTAGCAAGGAATGGTTATGCGACTTCAGGTTTATCCGTGTGGGTTGGGAAATGAGTTGCGATAGGTTAAGTGACTTGAGTTGTATCTGGATTTTATGGTTTTTAGGGTCAAGCCAGTTGAAGTTGAAATCCCCAAGAACTAGCAGCTCACTCTTCTCATTCAGAGAGGAAATGGAGCCAAGAAATTGGGTGATATCAGTCAAGGATTGTAGTGGGGCTTTAGGGGGGCGGTAGATGCCAGCAAGCAAGATGGGCTTAGAAAATGGGAGGCAGATTTTGCCCACTAGAGTTTCAAAAGAGGGTGGACTTGGTGGGCAATGTAACAGTGTAAATTGTAAGGTGTCTGCAATATAAAATAACACCCCTCCTCCTCTCTTTGACCTATCTCTCCGAAAAATGGAGTATCCCTGAATGGCGATATTTGCATCAGGGGTTTGAGGATAGCCATGTTTCTGTAAGAACGATGGCTTTGGGTTTATGCATAAGGCACCATGCCCTTAGTTCATCCAGTTTGGGCAGCAGGCTCCGGATGTTTATATGGGCGACAGATAGCCCTTTTTGGAATTTAAAGGTGGAATTCTCAGGGGCATGGGACAGAGCTGAAATGGGAGGACCTGGGTTAGTTTCAACATCACCTGCTAGAGAGAGTAATAGTATGAGTAGAAATTTGGTTAGTTGTTTGCAAGTTGTAGATTTGTGGTGTTTGCCATTTGAGTGAGCAGTGGTTGGAGTGCTGGTTTTTAGAGTTCTCCACCAACATTCAGTAGATAGTGCAAGGCTTTTGAGTAGTCCAGGGTGTATGGTGATGTTGGGTGTGGGCCAGGATGGAGGAGTTTGTAGTGGATAGAGGGAGTAACATCTCCATGAGGCCAGGAGAAAGAAAAAAGTTAGAAGACATAGCAGGTTCATGATGCCAGAGGTAGGCAGTGCTGCAAGGAGCTGTTGTGAGCAGAGGGAGTGTGTGCAGACTAAACAGCAGGGGTGGGCCTGTACCTTTTCAAGTGTTTTGCTGCATTGCAATGCTAGGGTCAATTCAGGGTTTCAGTGTTTTGTGCAGTCATTTTTGGGAGAGGCTGCAGTGAAAGAAGTTGTAAAGGGGTGGGGGGTTAAACTATGCAGGCTAACAAGCATGAGATCATAGTGTGATCTGAATAGCTTACCGTTTGTTGTCTTGAGTAAAAGAGTTTGCAGAAGATCCAGTCCCCAGTCACCTCTAGTCAAACTGTAGTCTAACTGTATCACTTAAAACCTCACTTTGAATGCCTCACTGCCTAATGCAGTTCCTGCCCAATGCAGCTGAGGTGTTAGTATTATACACAAAAAAAATTCACATGACCCTCCCCCTCCCCAATCAGTCAGCTTGTTCCATTTGGTCAATTAACAGCACAGAGTTAAGAGGAAAAAAAAATAAAAAAATTTACATTCTAACATACTAACTTATTTATCAATTCAACAAGGCCAGATTCAGTCTTATACACAGGGTTTCAACATCAGGAACATACCTGTGAAGAGAATGCAATTAGATCCATGTCATATCAGCTGAGGTTATTGGTTATTGGTCTTGCAGTATCGGTGGTGATCAAAGTGTTTGATCAAAAAAGAAACTCTTCTAGGTTGCAATCTCTTGTCATGTGTGTAGTGTCATGTTTCATGGACTTAATTGGTCCAACAGTTAGATACTGTATGTCTGAGTAGTGCCCAAATTCACAGGGGAAATCAAAAATAATAACATTTTATTAAATCTACATAGATATTAAAAACACATATACATTATTAAAAATCCCTATTGCGTGGAATGGTGATACTGTTTTTGTCATAAGCCCAAAGGTATATTACCGTATGTAAAACAAAACAAATATCTTGACTTTCTGAATCACAGCTTTCAATACGGTCTCTTGACCAAAACCAATGGGTATCGCAGGTGTGTACACATGTATCAATCACAGCATGATCACTCAGAGGTGAAGCATAATCTATATATGTACTGCAGGGTTAATGCAAGGAGTGTATATAGGTAAAGTGTGGGACAGATGGTACATCAAATCAGGAAAGTAACCGTACAGATATATATTCTAGTTGATGTCATATTATACAGCTAGTGCATATATATCAGAGAAAAGGTTGTATATATATATCTCTCCTATACTCCGTTTGTACAATGAGCCCTCAGGTTCTCCCAACAAAAGCAGGGCTGTGTATTATTATTCAGTGGATTGAAACAGTATCATGCAGTTGAATACACGCTGTTGGAGGGTACTCCGTGGTCATGAGGTAAGGTAATATAATTCACTATAGTGATCCTCAATACCCATAGATATAGCTCCTGTACGGTGCCAGAGAGTATTTGCTCTAATGTGGTTAGTATATTTTAACCCGTGTTGGCCTCGTCATACGAGGGAGCTGGCTATCGTGTGTGCTGTGTGTGCTGTGTAGGTTGATACAAGCCTGCTGCTGATGCCGGTTACAGAAAGTCGCCACCCACTGACGTCAGGGACGTGAGGCGTCACAGTCGTGACGTCAGTGGGTGGCGACTTTCTGTAACCGGCATCAGCAGCAGGCTTGTATCAACCTACACAGCACACACGATAGCCAGCTCCCTCGTATGACGAGGCCAACACGGGTTAAAATATACTAACCACATTAGAGCAAATACTCTCTGGCACCGTACAGGAGCTATATCTATGGGTATTGAGGATCACTATAGTGAATTATATTACCTTACCTCATGACCACGGAGTACCCTCCAACAGCGTGTATTCAACTGCATGATACCGTTTCAATCCACTGAATAATAATACACAGCCCTGCTTTTGTTGGGAGAACCTGAGGGCTCATTGTACAAACGGAGTATAGGAGAGATATATATATATACAACCTTTTCTCTGATATATATGCACTAGCTGTATAATATGACATCAACTAGAATATATATCTGTACGGTAACTTTCCTGATTTGATGTACCATCTGTCCCACACTTTACCTATATACACTCCTTGCATTAACCCTGCAGTACATATATAGATTATGCTTCACCTCTGAGTGATCATGCTGTGATTGATACATGTGTACACACCTGCGATACCCATTGGTTTTGGTCAAGAGACCGTATTGAAAGCTGTGATTCAGAAAGTCAAGATATTTGTTTTGTTTTACATACGGTAATATACCTTTGGGCTTATGACAAAAACAGTATCACCATTCCACACAATAGGGATTTTTAATAATGTATATGTGTTTTTAATATCTATGTAGATTTAATAAAATGTTATTATTTTTGATTTCCCCTGTGAATCTGGGCACTACTCAGACATACAGTATCTAACTGTTGGACCAATTAAGTCCATGAAACATGACACTACACACATGACAAGAGATTGCTACCTAGAAGAGTTTCTTTTTTGATCAAACACTTTGATCACCACCGATACTATTATACTTACTACCCTTACAGCACCTGTCATTTACAATTACATTGCTCAAATTATTCAAGGTGATAGCGGTCTATTTCACTTATTTATTGGTCTTGCATGAAGAAAGTGAGTATATTAACTATATATATATATATATATATATATATATATATATATATATATATATATATATATATATATATAACTGTAGTCTAACTGTATCACTTAAAAACCTCACTTTAAATGTGTGAGTGGCTGATTAAAGCAGCTCCGTATTTGTCGGCCTTTTAGCTTTCATTTTCCACTCGTGTTCAGTAAAAAATTTCCTGCCGTGTGTGTCACATATAAAAACAATTGAACTGATTGTCTACGCTGGTAGCTTTCCATCCCCTCACACCCAGCACACCAGAAAAGTGATCGTTTTATGCTAAGAGGGTCATATATACGGTAGATTGAATGCCAATCATTGCACTCGGCACCAAGACCAACATGAACCTTATAAGTATGTTAATTATGATTGGCTGGAATATACTATAAATACATTACAAAAAGGCACGAGGCTTTGCATTGAAACATTTTGTTGCGGTTTTCTTTTTTGCAATGGATGTTGTGGCTTCCCAGGTTAGCAGGTAAAGGGCACATATTTAGCGACATGTCCTGTGCCTGGTGTGGTGCAGTTCTGTACAAGGACTTGCATTTCCAACATTGCCCCAGACTTACAGCAGTTTTGAGAGAGTATTTTACCTTTTGGTTAAGCTTTCATAAAGTTGCACAATTTATGTAAATAAAGACCATAACATACAGAAACCGCAGCTCTACAGTTCTAATCTTGTAAATAAAACTAGGGTCGGGATTAGAGCAATGGTCAGGATTTTTCTATGCCTGGGTTTAGAATAGATATTTATTTTTGTTGCCTTTAAATATGGGGACTCTTTTCTGTTTCACAGCTATGCAAATTTCATGCCTATTCCCAAACCCAATTCTCATATTTTTATGGCAAATAAAAACAAACAGAACATGTTTTAAAGTTCCCACAACTATAATCGTGTTGCTGCTCGCTATGGCTCTTACCTCTCTGCTTTTTGCATATCTTTATGCTCTCTGTAAACGGTGGTACTTTTTATATCAAGTAATGTTTAATAGTGTATGTCAAGGGCATTGAAAATGATTTATTTTTCATTTGACAATTTCTGCACTGCAAAAAAAATTAGAGTAACCAAAAATCGTACAATGGTGTCACGTGGCAAAGCGGGTTTCATTTGCCTTTTCAATATGTTGTCAAGTTGGACTGAATCTTTAAGGGCTGTGCTGCTTCACTAAAATAAATATGACCTATCTTCTGCAAACCTCCTAACGCTCACATCCTCGTACTAAAAATACCCACTACCAGCTTTACAGTGCAAAGCCACTAACCAAACCCACACTGAGACTCAAAAGACACACAGCTGTCTGTAAGCAGGGTTACTGGCTATGCTGAAAAGCTGTGTAATACTTATAGGGTCCCATGTTAAAATGGATAAGAAGCAAAAGGTGACACGCTGTGCTCATTTGCATGTCATTACCCAGAATCCCTGGCTGCAATGGTAGCAATTGTATGGCAAGAGATGAAGGGGAAAGGCAGGGTTGTGAATGTGCTGACAAGTGGTATTTGTATTTGCTGAACATTGAGATTAGAAGATTGGGGTTTGTGTTTGGCCGCGTATTGGTAGTTTTAGTTGGGTCTTTCTCTCAAAAGTGAGATACAAAAAGATGTAATAGCATGAAATCAGCGTTTTTGAGTCATTGCTTTCATGTGTACTGATGAGTTGAGTGAAATACCTCACCTTCCCTCCCACCCACCCCCACCTGTCAATCAGTTTAGGCCCAAATACTTCATGTCATCTTCAAATAACAAACGGCAAATAAGCAATTGAATAGATTTTGCAGACACATCACTTTTACATTAGTCCATTGTGGCGTTGTGATAGATGCAGAGTGCTACATGTTTGTTTACATGCCCAAAGTGAAGGAATAGGAGCCAGCGTTCCTATGCAATGCTCACAGGGAACAGCCATGCAGTACAAACAATGAATTGCTTCCAAATCATACAGCACAATGTAGTTATATCCTTGCCACTAGTAACTCTTAAAGCCACTCTTTGTGGACTCCCACTAACCTCTATATAAGGTATATTTTGTATGGGTGTCACAGGCCATGGGTAAAGTGCAAATAGGAAAAAGGAAACTCACAAGTCTCTTGAGATCCAGGTGCTGTAGGGCGTGCTCCTACCGGGTTGGTATACAATGCAGAAGTTTCTTGGGTGGCGGTGCAGCTGCCTTTGAAAAATCGTGGGACCAAAATTGCAAGTATACTGGGTACAAAACGTTTATTAGCACATAAAAAACAGCAACAGACAAACTCTGACGCGTTTCAGCCGCCAAGGGCCTTTGACAAAGTACCCAGTATACTTGCAATTTTGGTCCCACGATTTTTCAAAGGCAGCTGCACCACCACCCAAGAAACTTCTGCATTGTTTACATGCCCAGACTGAACTCCCTCTGTTCCTCAACCTAAGCTTTCCCAAGTTTCCTTTTAAAGGAGCCATTCTTTCTGGGAACCCCTTTTTATTTTTACAGGAAGCAGGGGGTCTCTGGTTCTCAAAACTTACCGGAGAAGGTGCCACCGGTTCCTTTTTATGGAGGCTTAAATCGCCTGCATCATGGGGGCCAATAGGAACTCGCAATGGATGACATTACGGCTTCCTATTGGCCCGGGTGACACAGAACAGATTTGAACACCCCCATTTTGCTTCCATACTGGTAAGTATCTCGTGAAGCAGGGGTCTCAGGAGCTGAAATTAACGCATTTGGCACCTGAAACCCCTGCTTCCTATACATGTGAAAAACAAAAACTGGGGGAGGTGGAGGGGGAGGATCAAAACCAATTGACATGAGAGAACTGCCCCCTATAACTCTAAAAACAATATTGATAAATGTAGGTGAACAGTAGTCATAAACTATCCAGAAAATACTGATTTTTTTTTTAAATATTAACCACATATGTATGGTCTGACAAATAAGCATTATTCCCAATCGCGACTGTTATAAGGAAAGATATGCAGCAAACCAAGTCAAACATTTATATTAAAATATAGAATACAGGCATTTTAAGACATACAGATTTTCTAACCAGAACAAAAATGTGCTCATTTTGGCAAAAGATACATCATTTGAAAGATTTGAATCCAATATAAATTGCAACACTTTCGTACAATGTGAACTTTGAGGACAATAAATATTGGTGCTTGATACATTAGGTTTACTAAATTATGTGTTCTTAAAAAGTAAGGCCATGTCTTCTCATATAATAGACATTGATTATAAGGAAAACTTATATAATATATTGTACTGTAGATCTAATTTTGAACTTTGCTGTGGCAGTAGCTCAAGAAAGCAAATGGTGTATGTTTTAAATACTTTAGCCTCTGTGCTGGCGGATGGCATCTCTGGCAGTGCGGGGATTAGGCCTGGTCCATGCTGGTGGCGCTCTCATGCAGCAGGGCCGAGTCCTGTAGCTAGGCACGATGGGGGGGCGTGGCCGTGACATCACAGAGCTGGTTCGCCCTCATTGGGCAAACCGCTCACGTGACCCAGCCATCACACGGTAAATAAAAGATCATTTGTCTCCTCAAGCTGCTCTCCATGGAACGTGTGTGCGTGTACTATAGATGATCACATTGACATAATGTGCAGTGCTCACGTGCGCACGCTCTCACCCTGGATGCGGCCTTAGGCTGCGTCCATAGAGGGGGGAGCAGTGCTGAACAGCGCTGACGCTGAGGCTCGCCTGCTGAACCTGTGCGATTTCATGCACATGCAGGCGAGCCAGCGGGCGCGATTGGGGGGAGGCGGTTCAGTGACGTCGGTGGGCCCATCGCCCGCGACGCACTGACGTCAACGTCACGGCGCCGTGATGTTGACGCTGCTTCGCGCTGATTGGATGTTTTCAGCCGACAGTGCGCTGAAAAACAGCTCGGCTGTCGGCTGAAAATCCAACTCCTCAGCACGCCTGCGCACGCTCGCGTGAGCCCCCTCTAAAGACATCCTCATTGAGGATGCAGGAGCTCAGCGCGGAGCGTTCGCACGGCTCAGCGCTGCTTGTCCTTCTATGGACGCAGCCTTAGAGCACTGTAGCTCACACTTGGAGCTGCATGCATCTGAATGGCTGACACTACGTGGTAAAACCATGCTGTGTATGGAGTACCCCTACCAGAGATCAAGCTAGGTTGCGAACTCTCTTGTGCTTCAAATATGTGCCACATTAACCGAGTAAGAGGCAGTCAGCCAGCTCTCTGGAAGCAGTCGCCGATCCATATTTAGTTTGGGGGAAATTTGGCATTAAAAGGCTTTTTGAGAACTGATGCATTTGCAATATAAAGCATAAGCGGTGTTGAAATGTAATTGACCTTCAGAGAGGAGTGCACAATATTCTAAAGGCATATGTCTTCACAATCAGAATATGCCGGTGACTATTTACTACCGCAAAACACGGCAACATATCTATCAAATAACTGAAATCCTTTTGAAAGCGACTGGAGTTTCTCCTTTGCTAAATCCAGTGCAAATCTGTAGTACTGGTTTTTGCCCCCAATGTTTCAGATGGGAGACTTTAGTAAATATCCCCCACAAGAAGTCTCATCCTGTTGAGAGGTTTGGTTAAGCTGTTGGCTTTTAAAGGGACAGTCCCACAGTCAAAGTTGCATTTACTTTTCCCTTCTATTTCACGTGCCTCGTTGTGCAATAATTAAACCATTCTGTTTTGGGCAAAAAAATAATCAATGAATGCATCCTAACTTGTACTTAACAAAAGCATATATTCGGCAATCTTTCTTGTTGAGTGTTGGCCTTTCTGACTTGTGTTGGTTGACTTTGCAAACTTATGCTAATTCTAAAACAAGCCTTTAAATGCTAAATAATGTATTTAGTGATGTTCAGTTGAATGCAGTTCCCTTATATACTGCTACGTGGGATTGCCTCTTTAACACACACACACATCGTTGTGTCCAAGAGAAACTCTCTTTGCCTCATTTTAGCTGCAATTTGGACTTTCTCCCGCCCCCTCCCTATCTATTTTAGAGGCTGTCCTGCAGACCAGAGGACCTACTATCTGCTGCCAGAATGTCATCCCAGAGGTGGCTGCACTAATGCCTCCAAAGTATAGTTGCAATCATCTTCAGAATTTACCAACCCCAGAGATTGTGAGGCCCTAAGTGTGGTACTTTTTGTGAAGCGCCTGCATATTTCTTCTTAGAAACCTTGTAACGAGACACTTTCTGCTGTTTTTAGATGTGTTGATGGCGCCTTAAGGTATTTTTGATGTTGAAATGTTTACAGCATAGCATATGGCAAGAAAAACACAACCGGTTTATTAGGCATGGTCCATGAACTATCCTCGAAGCATTAGAGGTAGTAGTCACTCCCAAGAAAGGTCGAGGCACATTGGTGTGATAGTGTTGTGGGAAGGCTTGCATTGAGGTTTTGCTGCGTGTGGAGGGGACCCACGCTTCCACAAAACGAAACATCTACAATACAAGACGTTTGAAACGTTTCCTTCAGTAATCGTGTGCATAGGCAGCTGTGCAAAGCCTCCACTATGCAAAAGAATGCCACTAAAGTCTGTGTTGCAACACTGGTAGAAAAGACCAATGTAAAGCTTCATGTGATGCTGCTTTGCAGCAAGAAACCTTTACTACCTTGCCCCTTCAATGTGTAACTTTTTATATACTGTACAGTAAAGGAGCAATATTTCAAAATGCAGTGCCCTTTAGTTAGTTATACAATAGAAAATAAGTTTCCACCTCCTCTTCTATTTAGGAGGGCTCAGAAGAACTGGTGACCAAATTAACATACAGCTACCTAAGATATTAAAAAATGTATTTATACAGGATGCCACATGAGACAAGGTATAAGAAAAAATAATAAAATATGCAGCATTATTACAGCAAATCCCATTCATTCCTTAATGGTGCTATTCCACAAATGTATTTAATAATGGATTCTTTTTCATCCCTGTCAGATACTTCACGTTAACCTCCAGAACATTCTAATTTGGGACTATTATTATTGCCTAAATATCAAGCAGTCTGGCTTTTATGGGCCCTGATCACTACATCGAAGCATTATTTTCTATTATTGGATGTATTTTGTTGTGTTGCTTAGATGAAGTATGCCTAAAGATGAAGACACTTTTTTTTGACGTACCTTAAATTATGATGCATTTTTTCTTTGCTCACTGATTTTTAAAACTGTGTATCAATGTGAGCAAAAAAAAAAATGCTAAGTCGCTCCCACTCTAACATCACCAGACTTCAAAGAGCCTTATCTGAGTGACTCCTGATGTAGTTCCTTTCCAAAATCTATTTAGTCTACATGGAAAGCAGCTCTGTTCTGCCTGGTGATATGATGCAGGTGAGAAACAGCAGAGGTTACCATGTGAACACTACTGCAGGTTTTTGGCCTTTTTTATTTACAAATAAAGAGAGAATGGCAAGATATATATTTTACTAATACAGGTAGTCCTCGCTATCCAACGTTTCACTTTACAACGAATGGCATATCCAACGCTTTACAATGTAACCCTAAGGGCCGTTTTTCGACGCCTGAATGCATTATCCAACGCTCACCGCCACTGATTTAACATGGGACTCGCTGTACAACGGTTTCACTATCCAATGCTACTTCCAGGACAGATTCCGTTGGATAACCGAGGACTGCCTGTATACTGTAATAGGACATTATATTGTGCTCACTTTCAAGTTGGGTCAGTTTTGGGGGGGGGGAGGGGGCGGTGGGGAACTGCACCTATAAGGAGATCTAGTATCCTATCCACACACGGCAGAATTAAAAAGAATAACAAGTGTTCAAACCCTATGACCCTATTGCGCACACGTGCATGTAAAAGCCCCCTCTTCTCCACCATTTCTCTCCCACCACCCTTTCTTTGGCACTGGTGAACCCTCCTTCTATACAAACCCCATTGTATTAAATCATTTCACTACTTGCGCTATGCCCTAGAATTTCTCATTGTAAGAGAACAATGTAAGCGTATTTCACAGCCGCTAACCACTTCCAATTCTGTGTGCTTCTAGTTTTATTTTCATCTAGTGTCACTGATAATGATATTGCCAGCACTCCACTCCACTCCTGTTCTTCTGAAACGCATTAGAATTGCCGTTAATACTTGTACTAACAAAGTCCGTTTACACATATTTAACCTGTGACTTCTTCTTGTGTTTGTTTTTTTTAGGTATGGCCAATATCCTGCTCCCTAGGTGCTACGTTTGGGTATGTGGCTGGTCTTTTAATTGCACCTGTGTGGATATATTGGAACAGGAAACAACTCTCATACAAAAGCAGATAGCAAGTTCAGGTGCTATTTCTCTGTGCAGATTCCATAAAGAATAAAGGATTTCATGTGCCCTCTGCAAATGACTATTAAAATCCCGTTGCAGTGATGATATCAAGTCCAGATGGTTTGCTGAAAGCTTGTCCATGTGCTGTTACTTTAATGGCACAGTTGTAGCTTGTATAAATGATAACCCTGAGAAACTGTACCTTCGCTTCAAAAGAAGATTTGTATCTGATGTCCTCTTCATTGAAATGTTTTCACTTTAGAAATCATTGTGTTTGAAAAGCAGGTTAATAAAACTCATATGCAGCTGTAGTACAAGTTTCATGTGCATCAGACTGAGTACCGTGTATTATCACCAGTAGACCTGGCCATATGTGTCCGTGTTTCACGTGATAAGACAGCAGTTAATACATCTAGATCCTATTCTTTTCTTCATGGTGTTTTTCTTTGGAGTGAGAATAGCTATAATTGACTCGTCAAAAACTGCCTTCAGTCCTTTTTGTGTCAAAGCTGAACACTCGATGTAGCAGCATGCCCCTATCTGTAAGGGGAGAAAATACAGTTGGACATGTTACACAAATTATTTTGTTTTAGCAAAACAGGAAAAATACGTTTGTGCAATTGGCATGTAGAAAAGGTTTTCACTTTGGTTTCTTGAACATATATTGTACCTGCTAAATAACCCTTTTAACATACACCGGATAAGGGGGGGGGGGTGCGCCTAGTGTTACTGACTAATAATGTCTTTTTTTTATCCCATGCCTCATACAGTACTTTCTCTGTAATCTGTTTTGCTAATATTTTATTTTCAACGTTTTAATGCAATCTGGTTTCTTATCAAGCCCAACTCCCAGCGGCATGCATGCTGTACATACTATTGGCTTCAGCTTATTACTGTACCCTCTTTCATCTAGATGGTTCTGTGAAATTCATGTATATTAGTTCTTTTTATTTTTACATATGGCCTATTTCATAGTCTACTACTGTACATAGCAAACTCTAATGCGAATATGCAGGCCAACTGTAGGAGAAAGATGCTTTTAAGTTAATTATAAAATGTATTGGGATGGATGGATATCTGCAGGTTGAAGTTACTGCACAAAACACAAACTTAACTGAAAAGCCGAGCAGAACATTTTTTATAAAATAGTGTCAGAATTGCCTGGACCCCCTGAGGGCTGAAATTGTTGAGTTTTTGATTTGCACAATGTTCAAGACATTCTTAAAAGCATATGATTTAATATTTCTATTATCCTCAAATCCTGGAGATTACAATACGATGTATGGTTTAATGTGGTTTTTTTTTTCTTCTCACATCTCAGGAAATGTCAATCCAAATGCTAGCAAAATGCATTAAAAAAAATGAGTATGATCAAGTGAATAAGAACTTGAATAAGTCCTTCATTTGAGATCACCCACAATTACTGTATATACTGCACATCATTATGTTTGCAACAATTAAAGCTACCTGAATATGAGAGTATTGTTTGTAAAGAAGTGCTACAGTTGTATAAAACACTGAAAACGAGGCGAGGGGGGAGGGGTAGATAAAGGCCCCACAGGCTGCCTGTTGACCAACAATGACTTATTAAACGGTTACAAGTAAAATGTTAATGTTCAATCTACCGCCTCTGAACACTGCCACCTAGCCACAGTATATTTTCATTTAAGCAGTCTCTCACCTTTTTTTTTTTTTGAGCAGTGGGACACCTGAAGGACTTTTAATCTCGGAGAACTACTGCTCATCAGAGGTCACTCACCCATTCTTGCTCATATGCAGCATACTGACCCACTTATTACACACTCCACGTTCACCCCTTTTCTCACACTTCATACTCTCCCTTTTCCTCAACACACTTTTTACATTCACCCCCCACTTCTTACACAGCACACTCACCCCCTTTCTCAAACACACACACACACACACACACACAATTGTTATACTCCACCCCCTCTCCCACATACAGATCACTCATCCTCCGCCCCCCCCCAATATACATACTAACCACATCACATTCACACCCCTTCTCTTACCCTACCTAAAGCTGGCAGAATGTCTCCCTCCCTCCCCCCAGAAACACTGCCTTAAAAGGACACAGTATCTCTGGTAACCCCTTCACCCCTATCCAGTTTGAATTGCATTGAGCTGTGAAATGATTAAATGCTTGCCGGACAGTGTTTAGCAACATGTTGCTGGGAGCAAAGCGCTTAAACAAGAAGTGATAAAGAAGCTATTACATGTCTTACTGCTTTCGCATTATAGCAACTCTAATATATGTTTCTTAAACAAATAACACTGATTTACTGCACTGCTTCTGCCCTCCCCAGAAAGAAAACACTGTTCAAAGCAACCAGTATTGGAGGTTAAACAATGCTATACAACGGATGGTGAAATGACAAGACCGTAATAAAAAGCAATTGTGAGGATTTTATGTGAAAGAAGTGTCTCAGAATGGGGCAGGAGCTAGTCTCAATTACGGAGATGATTGCAGAACAGAATGACCATGTTATAACTGGAAAGCTAAATTACCTGGAAAGGCTGGTGAGGGAAGCATTGTCCTTGAAATGGGACCTGCTCTGTGGCAAGCTAATTCATCATCCTGTTCAGCAAGCATCAAAAGTAAAATGTGAGCTCACAGTCGCTGTCAATTTTAATGAGTGCTGAATGTGTGTTTGTTTTTACAGTTAGGTAGAAATGAGAGTAAAGAAATAAAGTTGCAAGAAAAACTAATTCCGGAATAGTGAAACACGAGCAGGAAAAATCGAAACAGCCTCATTTTACAGGTGGAGGCTCTACAAAAAAAAACATAGCAAAGTACCCAGTGAATTGTTTGCTCTTTAAAAACCATTGTCTTAGTCTTGGTAACAGCAGGAACCGTTTTATCATCTCCAGCTTCAATGTATGAAGAAAAGTTAAAGGTCACAGTATGCAAAAAGGTTATCAAAAATATATTTTTTATTTATGTTGAGAAAATGAGACTATTTTTAAAAAGCGGTACATACAATCAAAATGTATAATTTTGGCTAACATTATAGATTACTTGAGTTTAATATTGGTGCTACTGATTAGCAGCTGCTTATAAAGTTGTCACTTGGTGGAAGACTAAAGACAAAGACCCATGTTTTCTAAGCAGTGCTATGATAATCTCCCAGCCCCAGAAGACACCTGCCTGCTCATTTACTTGAATAATATCATTTACACAATACTGTTTGGTAAATACTGGCCACAGGATTGTAGCAATTACCACCCACCCTCTGCTTTATAGATGAATGCATATGCCATTTAAAGGTAACATAGTGAAGTGCACTTGCTCCAATTCACAGAAACCACTAGGTTGTTATAGTAAAAGGACATGTCGTTTTATTAATCCCTGAAGTCATTTTTATCAGGTTTCAGGAAATGTTCTTCTGGTAAAATCTCACTGTTCTTCCACTGTATAAAACGGGGAAAAGAAGTGGTGCGATTATCCACTATCCACCGCCTCATTTTTTTTATTTTTATAACCAGAAAAACTGAACAATAAGACACTGAGGCAAGATAAATATTTTCTGTACCCAAACAGAATGACTTTTTCAGAAGTGCAGGAGCTGCCAAAATGTTCTTACCACAACCTCTGCAGCTGGGTGTGAAGTGGCTGAAGAATGGAAGTTTCCCTCCTCCCAATAGCACTCTAAAGCCTATCTCTGAAACGGCAATCTTGTCTGTCTTCAGGGAGTACAACATATGGCTCTGGGTTCCAATGCTCATCCAATTCTTGGCAGCAAAAAAAGGGATGTCGCCTACACCGGCAGCACAGAAACCTAACACCATTTGCTGTTAAGAGCGGAGTCGGATCAAAATGTAGTGTTTTCTTACAACAAATTAGTGTTTCATAAAGCTAAGCAAAATTTATACATAATGTGGGTCATCTAGGTGAAGATGTGAGTTTGCAAACCTATTCTAGACTATGCAGTGCTGAGAGAGCCCAGTCAATGCAG
Organism: Ascaphus truei; assembly: GCF_040206685.1. Classification (NCBI taxonomy): domain Eukaryota; kingdom Metazoa; phylum Chordata; class Amphibia; order Anura; family Ascaphidae; genus Ascaphus; species Ascaphus truei. The sequence continues at coordinate 57,306,549 of NC_134486.1, read as the reverse complement.
CCGCATAACCAGATGTGATGTTCACGCCAGCTTTCTTACATGTGAAAGCATTTGGGTTTCAACAATTTATGACATAAAATAGGTTAATGTTTGAAAACGAGAAGAAAAAATAAGTGCAGATTAAAATGTGACATTTTTTGGTGGTTAACCACAGTGGTACTGCAGTGGTTCAATCTTGTCTCTTTAATAACAAACTACTACAGAGAGGTTAGAGTATAAATATATAATAGTATAGTATAATAGCTTCACTGCTAGACATGCTTTTTGGTATTATATGTTTAGTGTTGCCACATTTACGTTTTTATAGTAGGTGACGCCCAAATCCAGTAGGAAATTATAATAAAAAAAACCCCATACATTTCTTAGATGTTTTAGTGACAAAAACGCTCACCGTATCCCCCATCTTGTTCTCTCCCCCATCCATATATTAATTTCTTTCCTCATCCCCCATCCTCTCCCTCCATTTCTTCCCCCCTTCATTTCTTCATCCCTCCATTCATTTCTTCCCCCCTCCTCCCTCTGCCCACCTCCATCGCTCAACCCCCATCCTCCCTCCATCTCTCAGCCCTTCTCCATCTTCTCCATCCCCCATCTTGCTAAAAGTGTCCAGTTGCAATGCACAGCTCTTACAGGAGTGGAACCCGTCCTGGCGGCAGACACCGGAAATTGTAATTGACTTCTGGATCGGGCCGCTGGGGCGGGCTCCACCCCCTGCCCTCCTCTTCCTTCGCCAATTGTCTACAGCAGCTGCCATCCCCACCGCCATATTTCTCCCGTCACTGCCGGCCGCACCTACGTGCACCCCTCAATTGTCCCGTTGACCCTGAAATATGGGACAATTATGCGTCCCGACAGACCTTTCAGGGACCATAAGTCAATGCATTGAAAAAAGGGACAATCCCAGATATATACGGGACGTCTGGCAACCCTAGATCTGTTTCAAAGAGGAGAGTGAAAAGTACCAATCATGGTTCCCAGGGGGGTGTCTGACTAGAAAAGCATCTACAAAAATGAAAATGTGTACAGGTTTAATGGTAAAAAATAAAATAAGTCACATCATAAAATCGCCAAATCCTGCAGGATAATACTCTTCATAAGCAACACATTGAACAAAAACATTAGACTTCTAGGGTCTAACATTCCATTTTCAAATTACCCACACACACACCATAATGAATGTTTAATTTATTTACCTCTTTAGCCAACTTCTGCCCTTGCTCAACAGTAATAGGTTTTTCTTTCACATCATTTAGTTTTGCCAAAGTTTTGGGATCATCTCTTAAGTCGATCTGCAAACCATAAGAATAGTCTAACTTTAGACTTAAAATCAAAGAGTGTTAGTCACAAAGCGGTGGTCAACATTTCAAACTCTTAAACAGGCAATCCAAGCCGTATTTCTTCTTAATTTTTTAAATACAGGATTGAAGCAGGGGCTCTCCGGAGTTGGATCATTTCAGCTTCTGGACCTCTTGCTTCCAGGGATACTTACCTCTGTAGGGGGTGCTGGTTGCCACTCTGGGGCTCACTATATGTCTGCTTTTCAGAGCTCCTGTGCTCTGCGGGACAATAGAAAGCCGTGATGTCATCAGGTAATCAGGACCTATTGGCCCATGTAACGAGGAAGCTAAAAACTAGAAAACTGCAGGAGATACCGGCACCCTCTTTGGGGGTAAGTATCTCTGCAAACATGGGGGGGGGGGCAGGGAGCTGAAATTAATGGGGTTCAGCTCTGGAGAACCCCCTGCTCCAAACCTGTATTTAAAAAATTAAGACAATAAACTGGCTTGGATTGTTCCTTTAAACCAATTATTTCTAATGAGCTTACTCACGTGGCCGTACTAGCTGCGGTTTGAGCTATAAACCCGTTCACTGCAGCGGGATTTCCATGCATTGTAAAGCGTGCACAACTTTATCCCCAAAATGATTTACCCATTATAAGGCCATAGCGGTTTGTGGCTGTCAATAATGGCTAATAGCTATTGCTATTCAGTATACAACCCGCTTAATATATATATATATATATATATTTTTTTTTTTATTTTTTTTAATAAAACACAAAATTAAGATTTGTAAATAATATTGTAAGATCTTCCACTGTTTAAAATGACATAAGTATTAATTACAATTATTATTTACTACTATGTACGAATCTTAACATAATTGTGCATATTAAAGCTGCAGACTAAGCAAATGTGTTTTTTTTTATTTTTTAAATAAATCGTTCTGTGCTATAAGAAAATACTTGTAGCATTTTTTTAAAATAACTCAATGACATGTTTAAAGTATTATAATGTAACAAGCATTTTTGTTTGTATAGCAACCATTTACAAAGTCACATCCCCTTCCTCTTCTGAAACCGGCTCTGGCACTTCCCTTTTTGAGCCCTGCCCTCTTTCTAGCAGTGCACCAATTGTATCTTGTGACTGCCTGGTCACATGATCTTCCCCACTGGATTTTGCATCTTTGGTCCTCTTCTGCTGCACTGACAGGGATTTAGTGAACCCCCGAGCTGAATCTTTGCCGATGGATCACAGGAGAACGGAACGATAGTCAACTTAGCTAATTACTTATCAGTGTGTGGTTTGTACTGATGCACATATTAAAGGGAAACAAATACAAAAATACAAAATGCCAGCTTGGACTGCTGCTTTAATATAGGTACAGTGAAAACCTAAATATTGCTGCAGAGCGCTTACATTGTAATGTTGGAAACTTAAGGGAGGTAATGTGACCTTTGCCCAAGATTTCAAGAATCTAGGGCAGGAGTGGCCAACTCCAGTCCTCAAGGGTCACCAACAGGTCAGGTTTTAAGGATATCCCTGCTTCAGCACAGGTGGCTCAATCAACGACTGAAAGAAATTTCATTTCCATTTCCAAAGAAACCAAAAGAGACGTTTGCTTTAAAGAAGCAGTTATCCTGCTATTTTCAGCTCCAGGCACCCCTCAGTACCTGAGGTAAATACTGTGATGGGAGGGGGTAACCAGGCTCTATAATAAAGGTCAAGCCTGTTTTGGTTACCCCTGCTCGGTGTATTAGGCTGGGGCCATAGAGGGGGTAGCAGGGCTGAGGCACGCTGACGCTCAGCGGGCGCGATCGGAGGCGGGGGGAGACTGAGGGAGGCAGGGCAGTGACGCCACTGGGCCAATCGCCCGCGACGCACCGACAACGTCACGGTGCCGACGTTACGGCGCCGTGACGTTGACGCTGCTCCGCGCTGATTGGATGTTTTCAGCCGGCAGCGCACTGAAAAACAGCTTGGCGCTCGGCTGATAAATCCAGCGCCTCCGCACGCCTGCGGACGCTCGCGTGAGCCCCCTCTCAAGGCATCCTCATTGATGATGCAGGGGCTCAGCGCGGAGCATCTGCACGGCTCAGCGCGGCCTGTCCTTCTATGGACTCGGCCTTAGGGTCCCAGAGAGTTAGCTCTTGGACCCAGTAACATTGTATGATCACATTGTACTTTGTGTAATAAAACCATTTGTTTTGTGTTTTTTCCCTTTCCGGGCATGCCAGCAAGCAGGGATTGCTAGTGTATGAATTTTAAGGGGGGTTTTGCAGAGGAACCGTTGACAGAATGTGCCTATGAGGTTGGGTCCAGAGTTACCGGGTCCCCAATAAATGTACCCGGGAATCATGCCAGATTCTCAGATACATGTAGGCACATTGTCCCAGCAATACTTCCCCTTGAAAACATAAGCGCGACTCACCACTAGGGTAAGCTGCTTCAGCACAGCCTAGAAAGGAGAAGGAGGCACAGGGATAAATATGGATTCCCTTAGCTGAGGGAATCCCTAGGTTAAGGGGGTACCCCAGCTAGTGCCAAGGTGATGGCGGATGCCACTTGTTCTGCCAGACCTGGTGGAGCCTGCCCAGCGGGTAGCATTGGGATGGCTAGGGGTGGGTGGGAGGGGGGGGGGGGAAGTATGTGGCAGGCTTGTGCATGCCCCTTAGCTGTTTCGAATTTCCCGCTGACCCGGCTTTTCTAGCCGTCACGGCTCCGATTGGCTGCTTGGGAAAGTTCCCACGCGCTGATTGGCTGTCCGGTCTGCTTTTATTTTGTGAATGAAGCAGAGAATACTATAAGAAGCCATGAGCCAATCAGATGGGGTGTTCCCCTTGAGTCTGCGCTGAAAGAGCGCAGGCGGGCTTTTCAAAGATGCTTTGTTTGTAATAGCACAGCAACCGGCTTTGATTCCAAGCCTGAAAAGCCTGCCCGCCAGAGGCTAAGTCAAGCATTTTGTGCCCAAGTTTTCAGAATCGAACATAGCAGTCACGGCTTGGATTTTATGCCGATTTGAGTTCCAGGAGATTTGGACTTACTCGCGGTCACGAGGGACCAAGTTCTCAGAAGAGAACGTAGCGGTAGCGTATGGAATTTTATGACGATTTGGGTTTCCAGGAGATTCCGGGCTATGTCCCGGTCAGGGTAAAACTCTCCCAAAGAGTTCCCTGCACCTGGGAAAGTCTAGTTTTCAACCCCAGCCCCAAAGTTCGTGGGCCTTTTCGTCTGTATTTTGCTGCTTTAATTAGAATGACAGAGCACTTTATGCAGCACCTTACATAGCCACATGATCCCATCACCTGAAAACACTTACACCCACATTTGTCGGGTCCAAAAGGTCTAAGGCTTTGGTAGATATATGAACTTGCAAAGCTTACCTGTGTTCCTACTAGTAAAAAAGGTACATTTGGTGCATATTCCTTTAGTTCGGGTACCCATTCCTCCCTTACATTCTGAAACGAGGCAGGATTCACCACTGAGAAACAGATCAGGAAAACATCGGTCATGGGATAAGACAACGGTCTCAAACGATCATAATCTTCCTAGAAGAAGAAAGCATGATTAACACTCAGCTGGACTACTTCAAACAGAGCTTGTAATAGCTTGATACCACTCCATGAGATTATCATGTAATCAAACAATCATAAACTGACATCAATTGTGAACTAGATTGTATAAAACATTTTTTTTGTTTTTTAAAGTCAGACTTTAAAGCAGCAATCCGCTCGGCTCACCATAAACAAAAATGAATGCCTCCTTTCTTTTCACCTTGGACACAGTCCTTTTACTGCTGTTTTTAGCAATCCGGCCCTTTTCAAATTCGGTGCTTCAATACAGGAAATCCCAATTGCTGATAATTTGCCTCCCAGGGCTGTTAAAATAGCCTGGGCTAATCACATTCATTAAGACAGTGGTTGCAATGGTGACAGCGGATGCCAGTAAATACACAGCTCTCTAATTATATATTGAAAACTATGAAAAAGAAGATTACAGAATGCTGGTTTACTTTGTATAGAAATAGAGTCCAACATGGACCGAGGCCGCTGTGTTAAAGGGGCCAGTTCAAACTACACTCCATTTTTTTTTTTTAAATATATCTAATAAACAAATATAAGTAGAAAAAAAAATGAGCTGAGCCTTTGTATAGTTAATGATGTCCAGGTAAATATTGCTTTCTCCGTTCTGTAAAACCCTGACAGAGACGCCCCCTGGGGAGCCACTCTCACTGCAACGTCCTGTCCGCTATCAATCAGAAGGGCTGTGGGGTCCCTTTAAGGCGTCTCTGATGGGGTTCCAGCGTTTCTGATGAAACAGAAGAAGAAGCAGGTGAATCACCAAATAATACAGAAGTCAGGTAATTGTTCACTATTAATTTGTTTATATTCTTTCATTAGATTAATTGTAGGGGATGAACTGACCCCTTGAACAACTACGGTTTTAAGCCTAAAGCTGGACCCCTAGTTTTCAGCCTAAATTGTGAGATTAAATGTAAAATATGCTCTTGTATAGATTTATCTTTAATGTAAGATAGGCTCTTGTATAGATATTATTATATGTATATGTGTATATATATATTCATGAAGACCTGATAGACAATATGGGTTGCCAGGTGTCAAGTATTGAACCGAACTGTCATGTATTTGGACACTCTATCCAGTAAAAATGCGAGGTAACACTGGACAATACTGGACAATACTGGTAATATGTGTCCAGTATTACCTCTCTGGACATAATGACCTGACAGGCTTGGGGGGGCCTGGTGTTTCCCCCGTGTAGGGCTGTTGCTAGGGGGATAGGTAATGCAGCTAATGAGGAGGAGGTGTCAGGAGTCTGGGGGTGTGGCAAAGGAGAGGAGGAAACAGAATGGAGAGTGGTGTGTGTGTGTCTCCAGCGCATTACACATTTCACCATTGTGTCCAGTATTTTCAGAGAAGACACCTGGCAACTCTACAGACAATCAGCGCAACGCTCACACCGCTCTGGCGTTTTATGCCTTCTCAATGTTTCAGAGAAAACCAAAGTTTTGCAAAATCTTAAAGAGCTCATAAGTAGTTATTCAATACACTGCTAGCACCAATCAGGGCACTATTGCATGGAAACTCCCATTGGTTTAACCCCTTGATTGCCATTGGAGCTGGGGGGCGGGGGGAGAGGGACAGAGTGCCACATCCCTTCCGGCCACTCTGATCAATCTGTCCCTGATGACGGAAGGGGAGAAGTTCATTGGAGCGAAGGATGCGATCTCCCCTAGCAAAATTAGTGGGAATTTTGGATACAACTATTATGTCATGGGACCCCTGTAGTTCCAGACCTCATGACGAAGTAGCTACTTCCTGGGGCATCCAAAAGGTTAATGAATAGCCCCAATGGTGTGAATTGCAGAATTTAACTGTGGAGACAATGTGTGATACACTATGATTTGCACGAATCAGGTAAGGTATTGGCCTGTGAATGTTTGGGAGATAACACCCAGGTCGTACAATCTGTGCACTGTAGACATATTCATCAGCGGCCAATAGACTAGTGACCAGAGAGCTCCGTTACTAGAAGTCATCCGGAATGTTAATAATGTGTTTGTGGAACTTCAAATGAACACTGAACTCAAACACACCATTATTACAGAACCTAAAGTGAAAATAAAATCCAGAGCTTGTACACTTTAAGTAAAAGGGACTCCATCCATAAGTAAATAGAGGAAATGCTTTGATTGGGGTAATCAAAGGATCAGTCAGCAATTGGTGAATCCCAATAGTTTTGTTAACCCAGCCTGGTGGTTCTACATGCTTCTGCATTGATTTTAGATGATCTTTTAGAAAGACTAGGTTTTGCTTGGTTTATATCAACTCTGGACTTGACTGACCCCTCTGGATAGTCGATAGCCAAAACCCTCTACCCCTTTCGGTCTATAGCAATTTAAAACTGTGCCTTTTGGTCTCCACAGTGTTTCAGTCTCATTCGAGAGGTTAATAGGAGAGGATTGGAGACTTCACCAGAACCTGTGCTACAGCAGATTTGGACAAAAATACAGAGCAATGCATTACAAGAGAAGTTCCATTGAGTTCAAAAATACTTGTAATAAATGACTTTCTTTTTTGACATGTAAGTTGAGTGGGGACTCGGAAAAGCAGTCCACATCTCAGACCACATCTTTTCTCTGCCAATGGCTGTTTTGTCCTGCTGTCTTGGTGATGCCATTATAAATATGCATCCCAACTTCTTGTCATAGGATGAAAGCTAGTAGGCAAATTAGGCTGCGTCCATAGACACTTCGCCCGTGCGGAGGTGTGCGGAGGCTGAGGGAAAGCGGGTGCTTTCCCTGGCCATGGTACGCGTGCCGTCCGTGGGTGTGTCTAGGGGCGTGCCAGTGACGTCACGGAGCTGGTTCACCCTCATTGGGCAAACTGCTCACGTGACCGGCCCGTCGCGCCAAGAAATCAGTTTTAACTGATTTCTTGCGCAATGCACGCCCGCTTCCGTGCGCAGGCGCCCGCACGCTGTATAGACGCAATCTCTGCCTTTAGGCAGTCTGATCGCTCAGCGGTCGTCCATACCATGGACGCAGCCTAAAGAGTTAGGCCTGCCTCGCACACAGTAACAGCTCACAAAAGGGAGCAGCTGGAGGAAGTGAAATACAGTAACTCCAAATTTCATGTTTAAACAAATATTAAAAACCTTTTAAAATTATTATAGCCCATTTAAAAAAAAAATTGCCTTAATTATCAATATTTAACCCCTTGCATTTGCTTCTCTGTGACTGACACTTTAGGAAATGTATAGGGGGTAAGTAACACACACTGCGTTGGTACCCTGAGTAGCTACAGTAGGTACAGTGATGTGATGACTACATCTTTTTATGACCAACAAACAGCTTATTCATGTCCTTCACTTCCTCACATTGCAGATTATTCCTTGGCATGCTGACAATTATCAAGCCTCAGTGATCAAACATGGCTGAAGAAAGTATACACCAAGCACAAAATATGGACTTTAATCTATGTCTTTAGCCATCCATAACTGTGAAGAAAAGCCATTTGATTTTACCCACAGATAAATGAACAATAACAAATGGACTGGACACTTACAGATGCAGCGACCATTATTTTAACAAATCACGCGGTGTATACCTCGGAAAACCCATGTGATGGCGCAGGATTACTTCCAACCGTACCGCCTTAAGACGCGAGTGCAGGCGAGTGCATAAAATGGCATTTTAAGTGTTCTGGTTTTTAAACACCTGAAATTGACACAGTAGCACAGTACAGGCATACCCCGGTTTAAGGACACTCACTTTAAGTACACTCGCGAGTAAGTACATCTCGCTCAATAGGCAAACGGCAGCTCACGCATGCGCCTTTCAGCACGTCCTGAACAGCAATACCAGCTCCCTACCTGTACCGAAGCTGTGCCCAAGTGGGGAGACTATAGAGCCTGTTACAAATGCGTTATTTACATCAGTTATGCACGTATATGACGATTGCAGTACAGTACATGCATCGATAAGTGGGAAAAAGTTAGTGCTTCACTTTAAGTACATTTTCGCTTTACATACATGCTCCGGTCCCATTGCGTACGTTAATGCGGGGTATGCCTGTACTGTATACATTACAATTCATTCATTTCATTGCATTTAATTGCACACAATCCATTAAATTCAAACAAAGCAACCGCGATAAACACGTTTGCCTCGGGCGATTGGCGGCGTTAATGCAGCATGGAGTACAGCAGCGCACACGAAAACGGCGCCGTGATTTGTTAAAATAATGGCTGCTGCATCTGTAAGTGTGGCTAGTAAGCTAATGTTATCAGTTATGTTAATTTAATCTAAAGTATCCTCAGAAATATTTATCAATAGTTTACGGGGAGGGAGTTCAATTTAGTTTAGCACCCATTGATTTAACTTGAATATGCAAAGTGTATTCAAATAAGAATATTTCCCAGGTATCTCAGGTGTGTTCTCTGCATGTGTTGTATAAAGGAGTGTTTTGGGGGTATAAAAGTCAATAGCTACTCTACTAAATAGTTCTCTATCTCTCATTCATGAGAAATGTTTAGTCCTCCAAAGTTCGACAAATGTTTTGCCAGTAATCGACTTTGAAAAAAAAAATGTGTATTAAATCTAAACTTTAATAAGTACTGTATATGTTTGGGCTCTTTACTACAACATATTTGTGTGTGCTAAGTGCATATTTTATTTTGTAAAAAAGGACCAAAGACTCTGCATATTAGTATTGATTAATTCTTTGGTGATTGCAGCGAAGTAAAGATGTGACAGATTGAGGGGAGGCTTTATTCATTTGAGGGACCTTGCGCAAGTGAAGAATGGATCAGCTAGATAGCTGTGTGTACTAAACCTTGTCACATATACAAGTCACGTGCTCACAGGTGTGCCGTTCATAATAAATGGTCATTACCCAGAATCCCTGGTTGCAGTGGTAGCACTGTTTACTGTAAGTGATAATCAGGAAAGACAAGGTTACAGACCTGTGTGAGACATGCAAATACACCACGAGTGATATTTTTAGTTACTGTATACTGGACGGTGGAGGGTTTTTGTCACTTGTTTTACCCAGCATTATTTTTTTATTGTCTAGTAATACTCATGTACCAGCTTCACGTTGCATAGCCACCAACCAACATCTGAGACCCAAAAGGTCAAAACAGTGAGTAGGTTTACTGGCTATACATTTCTTTAACCCAGGCTGTGTCGAAAAGCTGTGTAATACCGCATATATAATCTTATAGGGTCCCATGATAAAATGGATATAAAGTAAAGTGAAACACTGTGCTCATTTGCATGTCATTACCCAGAATCCCTGGCTGCAATGGAAGCACTGTTTGCTAATCGACAAAAGGGAAAAGCAGGGTTGCAAACCATAAGTGGTATTTTTATTTACTGCTGAAGTTATTGAAATACAAAAATAAAACATTGACATAAAGTAAGGACCAGCTTGCCTTATACCCTACCTGCTCTTTGGCTGTAATTGCTATGTCCATTTGTGTTTCTTGTGCCTAGTTGAGTGATTTTCAACCAGGATTTCTGCAGGCACTCAAGGGTTCCTCAGGTACCTGCAGCAGCAGCAGCAGCAGCAGCAGCAGCGGTGGCCCGGCAGCTCCCCGCCAGTGGTGACTGCCTGGCGGCTCCCCAGCAGCAGCCCGGCATTCACTGCAATCACCTCCCTCCTCCTTGTCTTTTAGCACCCACAAAAAAACTGTTACCTTTAGTTCTAATGCTAATCTCATTGCTCCAGTCTATGTCCAGATAATTAAAATCACCCATAATGCAAACATCACCTAATTTTGCTGCCTTTTCCATTTCTAAAACTAGTTTGGCTTCCTCTCCATCTCACAGTTATTTAGTGGTTTATAGCATATTCCTACAAACATGTTCTTGGTACTTTTACCTGCACTGCTACTTTATATTCACAACGTCTCTACATTTTCATCAATCCCTTCATACACACTGTCCCTTATAATACATTTTAAATTCGGTTTAACATATAAACTCTTCTATTTGCTAGATCCCTCTGAAAAGGGGAACAACCCTCAAAATTAACTGCACAGTCATGAGTTTCATCCCAACATGTTTCAGTAATGCCCATGATATCATATTGCTCCCTTCTAGCTATTAATTCAAGCTCCCTTATTTTATCTGCTAGGCGTTTTTGCATTAGCAAGCATGCACTTAAGGTTGTTACCAGTCTGTGCTATTGTTATTTTATCTGGTCCTGCCTGTCTCCTCCCATTGATTTTAGTCTATAGAAGTTTACTAGTGTAGCCATGGCTGGTCCAGGGCTATATTTTCTGCCTCCTGTCATGTAAGTCCTAGTAGCTACAGGCAGTGTCAGGCTATCCTGTGGGTTTCCCCCCCCCCCCCCCCTCATGCTGCCTCTCTGAGTGACCGGGGTGGAGCTGAAACTGGGTCTGTGTACAGCCAATCATGGTGCAGATCTTGTGCCCTCCCCCTCTGTGCCTTAGGGAGGAAGTGTTCCAAATTATGTTCAGTTGAGGTCTCCCCCCTCCTGGGGTTGAGACATGCCTTCAGTGCCTCCTGGAGTTGAGTGAAGTGAAAGATCTGCGCAGAGCATAAGGCCTCAAGGCCAGCACCACCCAGAGGCCTAGGACTCACCCTAAAGATGATGCATACGCTGTAATATCATATACTTCAGTGGCTGCCTCAATAAAGAATCATTTTTATATACCCCTGCCTATGTAACAGTCTATTGGGTGGGGGTATGCGAGAAGTCTGTCATGGTGGGGACTGTCTCCAGGAACGCTGGAGCCTGCTGTGACTGGAGGCGCTGACACCACAAGAAGAACTTGAAGAATCACCAAAAGCCTGTCCTGTTTCCCTTACCATCACGGGAACCTCATCTCTTCTGGACCCTCACAGGTAACAAGCACCAATACACCTGTAGCAATAGCAAGATCTCCCAGAGGGGGGGGGGGTGGAGTGGGGGGGGGGGGGGGGAAGCAGCGCTACAAATGGAGGCACTGCTGAGATGCAGAACAGGGCAGGATTTTAGGACATTGCAGCAGTAAAGCACAGAAGAGGTCAGGGCTAGGCTCCTAATGCTTCACCAGGGACCCTGGGCACCCATTTCGAGTTAAGGAAGGGGGAACCTCTCTCTGAGGCTACACCAGGGAGGGGGTTGTCTAGACCCTTACCAAAGTAAAAGATTATGTTGAGGCGTACCCTGAGGGAATTGCTCCAGGTAGTGTGGATACCCTTTATAAGAAGAAAAAGAGACAGTTGGGGCGCACCCTGTGGGAAATTGTCCAGGGACCGTGTACCCTCCTAGCTGCATAAAAGAAAAAAATACTAGGGATAGGGCCCTTTCAATTCATGCTGGGGACCCTGGGTACCTTAAAGAAAATGTGCTTGCTAGGGCGTACCCTGTGAAGAATTGTCCAGGGAGCTTCATTTATTGAAAATTCAGTGTAAGGAACGGGCCCTTTCAGTTGTTGCTGGGGACTCTATTGTAAGGAATCGGGGAACGCATCCTCCGTGGCACGCTCCCTCCTGACCTTCCCCTGCACAGCTTCTTGCTGCAAAGATTCTCAGGGCACGTCCCCCGCGGCGTGCATCCTCTTTGCCCCCTGCTGTGCAACCTCCCACGCACCTTACAGAGCACGCGCGCCCACGGAGGACTTTCAGGAATTCCACAGAGCTTGGCTCCGTCCCATCCGCCTGTGACACGCGGAATGCCATTTTGGTTGTAGTTGACAGATTCTCAAAACAATCTCACTTTATTCCTCTCAAAGGCTTACCCAACTCTGCTAACTTAGCGGACATCTTTGTCAAAGAAATCTTCCGTATTCACGGTGTACCACTGACCATTGTATCCGACCGTGGATCTCAATTCGTCTCTAAGTTTTGGCGGACATTCGCCCAAACATTGGACATTTCTCTTCATTTTTCTTCAGGGTATCATCCCCAGACCAATGGACAGACCGAAAGGACTAATCAGACTTTGGAACAGTATCTACGGTGCTTTATTTCCAACACTGAAGATGACTGGGTGGATCTTCTCCCATGGGCAGAGATTGTCCACAATTCCTTAAGGAACGAATCTACACAAGAATCTCCATTCTTTATTAATTATGGATTTCACCCATCACGGCTTCCCATTTCTTCTTCACCTTCCAGGGTCCCAGCAGCGGACAACAGAATTAATTCTTTACAAACATCTTGGAGGAGGATTCAAAAGTCTCTTATGGAAGCAACTCGCAGACAAAAGGCCCAAGCGGATCGCCATCGTCGCCCCGTGCCTAACTTCAAACCAGGAGACAGGGTGTGGCTTTTGTCCAAGAACATTAGGCTCAAGACTCCTACTTCCAAACTGGCCCCAAGGTTCCTGGGTCCCTTCGCTGTTTTGAAACGTATCAATCCGGTCGCATACCGTCCCCAGCTCCCCGCGTCCATGAAGATACCTTCTGTGTTCCATATTTCCTTGCTAAAGCCTGTTTTCCAAAGATCTCAATTTCCGATGGCATCTTCCAAACCACCGCCTGTAATCGTACATGGGCAAGAAGAATATGAAATTCAGTCTATTATTGATTGAAGACACTCTAGAGGGGTTCTCCAATATTTGGTTCACTGGAGCGGCTTTGGACCTTGTAGATGGACGTTCACAGAGGTACACAATTTGGAGACTTTATAAGGTGAAATTATAATAGGCTTTATTGTGCCTTTTCCTTTTCATCAGGAAATTATCCAAACACAGGGGGGGAACAAAGCTTCTATTCACTTGGGAGTATCTCTAGTGAAAATACCATGCAATTAATTCCCAACTCCCTAAGTCAAGCATGTCTCGCAGCCCCAAAACATATAGCATGAAATAAGCAGATATAAGCAGTCTCTTAATAATGAAAGTCTTATCTGTTAGCTGCTGTAGAGTAAGCTTCTCTGCTCTCCTAGAACCGCACCCGTGCGTGCACAGAAAATATCAGCATCCAGGTTTAGAAGTCTTATTTGGTGTCTTGCAATCAACTATGCTGGGCAGAGCTAAAGACCAGTCAGCTCCAGAGATATTTGTTCTCTTGGTCAGTCTCTCCTGGGAGACTCAAAAACACTGCTCTGTCTCCAAAGTTCAGCTCTCAATCAGAGCTAAGGAGTCACTTCCTGTCTCACAAGACAGGCTTTTGTAAGCCATCTAAATCAGGCAGGTGGTGTTTATTAATTGACTACCAGCAGTTAACCACCACACTGCTAGATTAAAGGCATATTACTTGAACAGGGATTACTCCCCTGTTACGTACCTCCCCTGTTTGTGGGAAGCTCGGGCTTGCCACGGCCACAGCCCATCCTTCCACTCTCATTCTAGATATCTCAGTGACTTGAATGAGAGTGGATGGAGGAAGAGAACCCTCAGTCCTGCTGGGATTGGAGCCCTTTCTCCAGTTTATTCGTGTCTCCTCCTGAAGGTGTTTAAGATCAGCACCCCTCAGTCGCTCGAGGAGGACTTTCTCCAAGTATAGTCTTTTTTCTACGTGCGCGGTCATGAGATTTCCCTCACGTCGGGTGCTCGTCTTATTGTAGGCATACTGTATGGCAGCAGTTGCAGAGCGTTTAAAAACAGCCCCTTTTAGGTTAAGTTGCAATTCCACACCCACTTCCAGAGAATGTCCCATCTTTTCAGCTTCATCAGCTAAGGATTCTTCTGGTTTTAATTCAGCACGTGTACCTTCTTTTGTTGCCTGCTGGGTGGCTGAAGGTTTTGCTAGTGCTTGTTTAGGTGGTTCAAATTTTGCAACCTTGTCTTTTAGATGAGCGGTATTCCCAGCTCTCACTGTACCCTTGTCTTCATGGGTTTTTGAGGCTGTGGGATACTGACGCTTAGTCAGGGTCAATACTTGTCCTTGTAGGACTGTAATCTCATTCGCGAGAGATCCCTGTTTTTTGAGTGCATCTTGCAAGTCTCTTCTCAGGGAATTTATCTGAATGCTTTGCTTTCCCTGAGTCTGTATCAGAGTCTCCTTCATATTCTGGAGCTCTGTAATTTTTGTCGTCAAGGTTGCCGCTGCGTCTGTTTTCTCCTTGGTGTACTGACTCAAGGGAATGGAACAGTCTCTCTGTCTCTCCAGCTCTTGCTCCAGTTTCTGAGCCGTCTCACACTCCCTCTCATACAGAGTCACCTGGTACCATGCTCTGGTGACATGCAGCGTGGCCTTTAGCTCCTCATACTGCTCTGTGGGGACATACTGGGTATTCAGACGTTCCTGCAGCGCTTGTACCTCTTTAGCAGCCAGAAGCTTTTCTTCCTGCAATGTTTGCTGCTTCTCCTCAGCATACTGGAGGTGTGTACGCAGACCTTGCAATTGGTTCTGCAGTCGGTGCTCTGCGTCCCTTGAAATGTCCAGCTCCTCAGTGAGACTGTGTAGTTCCTTTCTGGAAACTTCTAGGTCTGTGCGGCAGCTGTTGGTCTCATGATGTGAGGCATCCAGTGCTCTGCGGAGTGTCTGAACCTCTTTCTGAGATACGTCCACCTCTATCCGGACACTGTTGACCTCCTGTTGTGAGGCATTCAGCTCTATGTGAAGAGTGTGAACCTCTTGCTGGAAGACTGTCATCTGCGTCAGTGCCTCCTCGTACTTCCGCTTTAGCGTAGCCACCATTTTATCAGATTGGCTCTGCTTTTCATCCATGGCGGAAATAGTAGCATTTGCAGTATCTAGCTCAGTCTTGAGATCGTCCAATTCTGTCCTGGCTAAAGAGTAAATTGTGAGCACATCTTTTTGTAGCTTCACGTTATTTTTCTGTAGCTCTGTGTAACCATTTTCCTTTTGTTTCAATTGGTCACGGAGCATATCACAGTCATGCCTGGCATTTTTCAGGGCATCTTCAGGGTTGGTCAAGGGATCGTCACTCACTGGTTCCGGCTCCACTTCCCTGGGATGGTTGGTTGAGGGTTCCTCACTGTTGGCACCAGACAGACACTTCTTTGGGGTACACGACTTCTGCCTTGGGCCCTCTGGATATTCGGTTAACCGCGGGATGAATTCTCCATTTTCTCTAGGCTGCAGGGCAACTCGGTCCCCTTTTCCTCCACAGGATCTGCGGACGTGTCTGTTCCTTCCACGGTAAGTGAAGAACCGCTTTCTTTTTCTTTTTCCGCCTTTTTGATTTGGATGACACCGTCCCTTCAGGAATATTGGGGTCTCCATCTTCATTTGAAATTTTAGCAGCGTCACTGGATCCACCCGGCTTTTCTTGCAACTGTATTAGCTGACGGAAATATTCGGTGATCCACTGCTCCCGCTCTGTCTCCTGCTGATCATATTCGTCATCAAAGGGAGCGGTCTTTTCTGTTCGTGCCGAGTTCAGGCACCCCCCCACCATTCTTGGGGTGTTTTGTGGGTGTGACTCGGTTCGGGTTCCCCGTAAGAGATGTCTTCCTCTTTATTAGACTGGAAGGGCCACTCTTCCGTGGGGTAGGGTTCATTACAGGAACGCTGCATCTTGCCCTCCATTTTTAGGCTATCAGGTGTAATTTTCTTTCTGACCTCAGGAGGCGCTATTGCAGCTGTTGCCACTGTATTTGCTAGAACCCCCAATTGTGGTAGTCCTACAGGTGGGCATATTTTGCGTGTAGAGGTCGTAGCTCTCACAGGCATCTCTGTAGAATTTTTCTTTCTTGGATAAGTTTTACAATATCAGCAGTACTGTGCATGCATTTTCTCTCATCAGGTATACAAGATGTGCAGTTGCTAGGTAAAAAAAACGTCTATTTGTTTTACACCATTTACTTGCTAGGTATAAACTCGCATTAGATATGCTTAATGTGTAGTTGCTAGGAAAAAACTTCTGTTTGCTTTACACCATTTACTTGCTAGGTGCAATCTCTCTGCTTCAGCAACAGAATTTGGTTTTCTGCCTGAGTTCAGTAATTTTCAGTCTCATCTTTGGGTATTATGGCATTCACACTTCACACTTTGGGTGTCTGTTTTTGCTCCCAAGATATATATAGGCAGATTTTTTTACTTGCAGAAAAAAAACCATTCTTTGCAGTGGACTATTTCTTTCATTCCCGGCAGGGTGACTCAACATTCAGCAATTGGTTTTGAAAAACCTTTTACACAGTTCAGAAATCCCTTTTTCCCCTATAGGGCAATATTACACTCAGCATTTGTTTGCTAAAAATTCCCCTGCTTCAGCACAGTCTTGTACCAATTTTCACAGTTTTCTGCATATACTCCATTCACACTGGTAGCATCATTGCGGTGTGGCAACCTTTATTTGCAAAATCAGTACCACTCGTGGGTCACCATTTGTATTCACTGCTTCAGCGAAACTTTTGAAAACAACAAACACCTATCCCTTTTAAGGGCTGGCTCACTTCTTGAACCCTCACTATGGCTGGAAGGCAAAACCCCTATTTCAATGACCATATTACACTTTGTGATAGGCAAAAAAAGGATTAGCTGTTTCAGCAGTCTCTCTCCTCTTGGGATTGGGGCAAAGAGTCCATCTGTGGTTTTGTAAGTTTCAATGCAGTGTAAGTTTCAGTGGTGTGTCCCTTTAACTCTGATCTCTGCTGCATGAGGTTTTTTTTCTTTTTTTTCTAAGTTGCTCAGACTGTTTGTAGGCAAAAAGCATAACAAAAAAATTTCACATAAAAATCTCCGGTCCTTTTTAACTACAAAGACACCTCTCATCTCACTTCGGACACCATATGTAGACGGACGTTCACAGAGGTACACAATTTGGAGACTTTATAAGGTGAAATTATAATAGGCTTTATTGTGCCTTTTCCTTTTCATCAGGAAATCATCCAAACACAGGGGGGGAACAAAGCTTCTATTCACTTGGGAGTATCTCTAGTGAAAATACCATGCAATTAATTCCCAACTCCCTAAGTCAAGCATGTCTCGCAGCCCCAAAACATATAGCATGAAATAAGCAGATATAAGCAGTCTCTTAATAATGAAAGTCTTATCTGTTAGCTGCTGTAGAGTAAGCTTCTCTGCTCTCCTGGAACCGCACCCGTGCGTGCACAGAAAATATCAGCATCCAGGTTTAGAAGTCTTATTTGGTGTCTTGCAATCAGCTATGCTGGGCAGAGCTCAAGACCGGTCAGCTCCAGAGATATGTGTTCTCTTGGTCAGTCTCTCCTGGGAGACTGCTCTGTCTCCAAAGTTCAGCTCTCAGTCAGAGCTAAGGAGTCACTTCCTGTCTCACAAGACAGGCTTTTGTAAGCAATCTAAATCAGGCAGGTGGTGTTTATTAATTGACTACCAGCAGTTAACCACCACACTGCTAGATTAAAGGCACATTACTTGAACAGGGATTACTCCCCTGTTACAGACCTGAAGAAAGGTCCTGGATCACCTGCCACCAAGTTCATGCCCCCAGTCTTGTAAAACGGTTTCACGTGAAGTACCCCCTCAAGCCATATTGGAATCGTCCTGAGGCCGTTCCTCGAGGGGGGGTACTGTAAGGAATTGGGGAACGCATCCTCCGTGGCGTGCTCCCTCCTTACCTTCCACTGCACAGCCTCTTGCTGCAAACATTCTCAGGGCACGTCCCCCGCGGCGTGCATCCTCTTTGCCCCCTGCTGTGCAACCTCCCGCGCACCTTACAGAATGGGCGCGCTCAGGGAGGACTTTCAGGAAATCCATGGAGCTTGGCTCCGCCTGTGACGCATGGTCGCACACGTGACGCGTGTGCACCGCTCCCCAGCTGCGCGTCAACACTGATCCTCCTCAACTGTCTCCTGCACCGTTCACAGCCTATCCCTGCCTCCTTGTTCACACACCTCTGCACCTCCCCTCTGTCCCATTGGTTCCCTTCTGCTATATATGCTCAGCTAGTGCATTCATACTTTGGCTGAGCATAGTCATAGGTAACTTTGTGTTCCCACTTCCCTGTGCCTGCCTTGTCTTTATTACTGCCTTCACTTTGTTATTGCTTGCCTCCCTGTGTACCGACCTGGCTAGTCTTTGGACCATTCTCTGGATTACTAATCCCGGCTTGCCTCTGTCCTTCTGCTCTTCTCCATCCCTGACCACGGCTAACAGACTCTCTACTACTCTCCTGGCTCCAACCCTAGACCACGGCATTCTGGACTCTGACTAGCCACCTGGCAGCTACCTATGATCTTGGCAAGTACTACGACTAACCCACTCTCTCCAATCCAGACCCGGCTATCTTGACTATCCACCCTCCAGGCGTGCCTCCGCTGCTGTGGGTGCGCAGTTTAATACCCACCTCAGTACTGGGGTTCCGCCTTGTCCGTGGTGAACACAAGCGTTACATCTGTGTCCCTTCTTTTTCTATGGACTGTGCTATGTGCTTAAAATAGAGTCCACCGCATGGTCTGTGTTCTCAAAATGGCGCTCCTGCCAGAAAAACGGGACCGCATGGGCTTGCAAAGCCAGGTGCAAGCTTTCTGTAAAAGTTAGTGCAAGCTATTCGGTGCCAAACCAAGTCCCACCCATCGCTGTGACTGGCTCAGCCGGAGCCCAGTCACTTCTTGATCCGCCCTACCCTATATTTCCCCTAGGGGAGGGGGTAACACCTAAGAGCCAATCAGAGGTGGTTTCCCACTCTGGGAGCAGTCAAACACACCCTGCCTTACTTCAGTTCCACGGAGCTGAGCCAGAGGAAGGAGCTACCTTGTACTCTCTTGCAATACATCACTGCCTCAGAAGAAAATGTCTGAATAGGAGCTAACCAATTATTACCTACCAGGAGGCTATCTGGTAGTCACCATACACGGCCAACACTACCTGCGCTGTGTCTGCCCAAATTGTAGGCTTCCCGGAGGCGACGCCTGCTCCACCGCGTGGTGCCAGCACTGTGGGGCCCTGTTCATGTGGCCTGCCAGCCCTGTGCCAAATCCGGCCGTTTTCCAGCCAATAGATCGGGCCTCCACACCAGCCGGTGTGGCCCCTGCGGTCTTTCCTACTGCGGTACCTACGCCAGTCTACGACCAAGGCCGCATGCTTCTTGATGCAGCCCCTGAAGAATTCTACCCTGATGCTGCTGAACTCATGGGCCCTAACCCTGATGCCGCTTGGAGGTCCATGTGTTAAGGTGCCATGCCAGTGGCACCTATTCCAGCCTATGTCCTGGCTCTACTGCCGTTAGATGTGGCCTGTATCAACCTATAAACCGCGGAACCATCTGTGGGCCCGTGTGCCATGCTACATGCAACCCAAGGCCCCATTGTTCCATGCCCGAGACGGTCCTTACGTCCCAGTTCCTGACGGTCCCAGGACCGTAACTGGTGTCGGCGGATCGGGCGGGTGAGTTGACTGCCCCAGGGGTGTTGCGTGCGCTTCCCCTGGTGGCGTGGGAGCGGGCAAGCTCCGTTCCAATTGCCACCAGGGAATGCGGGGTGCGCGATATAGATTGATGTCACATCTGGATTAAATTAGGAACTGGCAACCCTTGCTTTGTGATTTTCACGTAAGTGAATACATCTGTGCCTTCTAGCAGAAATTCTAATCCAACGTTCCCTCCAAGTGACAGAATCCAGAGCAGCCCAAAATAAATGCTGGGCAGGAATCCAATGTTTAACCATGGAAGGGCAACTGGAGCTTCTGCTGAAAGTGCACTGTTTAAACACATGTAGCACATGAAATTGGACTGATATTCCGACATCTGAACTAAGCCTATTTCAGTACAAACTATTAACCTAACACAAACATGTGCCTTGTGCCATAACACTTTATTGAACAATACTCTTCTTTTTGTGTTCTTGTCTCATGTTCTACCTTTTCCTTGCAGTTTAATTTCTATAGTCCACAGATGTGTGGCCCATAATCTATGCAGCCCTAACCACAATAGTCAACATCATGTCTCCTGATAGTCCCATGGTTTCAAATGGTAATAACTCATAGGATTAAAAATAGAATGTATCCAATTTCCATACAGACAAAAACCTGCTGCTTGTTCTCAGTAGCAACCCAGTGTAAACAACAGCAACCTGCTGCCAGTGCTGTATATGTTTGTATCCTTATATAGTAGGGTGACCATTTTTTCCCAGCGGATTGCACCTGCGCAAACAACCCACACCGATTGTGCATGCGTGGCTGGCAAGAGCGATCGCACATGCACCTTATCGGCTCTTGCTAGCCGCCCATGTGCAATCGGCTCTTGATGGCCACGCATTCACATTCAGCACGAAAAACCGGGATATTTTGGCACTTTTGAAAAAGTCATCTGGACACCAGGACACAATGCCAAAAACCGGGATGTCTGGTCACCCTATTATATAGGATACCCACGGCGACCGCATCAAATTCAACACTTTCACTGATACTCTCTATCCATATAGAATTAAAAGAGTGTACAGAATGCTGATAATGTATGAACTTTTAGCTATTTTTTCAAGTATAGTTTGACGTTACCATTTCTCCATTTTTTTTTAAACAAAGTTTTGCTTACTTTTTATTTAAGTAATAATCCCAAATAACAAGGTAGTGTCTGGCCATTAATGTCAAGAAGACAAGGGCTACCGATGATAGTAATAATAAGAATAGTATGTTGTAACTATACAGTGCATTTTCAATGCTTCATTTATTTTTTATTTTTTAATCACAAAGGCTGATGTGTGTCAGTGCTGAATAAATCTCTAAGATGAACAAAAGGACTAGTGTTCTTTGCTTGGATAAGTATTTGTTGAATTGTGGGTTCTCAGTAGAAAGTCTGTGCCTGATACGGACCCTTCAAGCACTGGATGGGGTTAATATAACAAATATAGGATATGTTTGTATGGGTTTGGGAGACCACCCCAAATTTGGAAAATAGGATTGCCCTTTTAGAACTTCATAAAGAATTAAGCAGTAGTCAGACAGGCATATTTGTCCAACCATATCAAAAGGGAAAATATGGCTTAGCGAAAATGTATTTTCCTTCAGTACATCACAGTGGTATTACTAAGTAACCGACTTCACCTACTGTGCTACGGTAGGACAAGAAGAAACGAAATTGTAAAATCTCCGGGGCAGGGATTTTTCCTATTGTCTGACTTTACAGTACAGGGAATTATAATCCAACGAGTGCAGCACTGTCTTGGTAAAGTGCTGAGTTCACTATATAAATAAAGATATGCATACAGTCACCTGGAGGTAAAAAAAGTGATACCCTTCCTCCTTACTTAGCAGTGCTATTATTAACAATAATATTCAGAAAACAATGGATTGATAAATAATTTCATCATGGAATGACACATCTCGCCACTGCCACCCCGCCACTGCTATTTATCTGCCACCGGCATCTCGCTGACGCCATATAGCCACCGCTAAGGTAAGTGCATTCGTGTTTACTAGTATATAGGGTTAACTTTAGGGGGTTTTACGGTAAGGGGTCCGATTAGGGGTTTTAGGGTAAGGGGTTGTCTGCTCTTTTATGAGACCCCCTCTCCTCCAGATGACGTTACGCCTCTATCCCAGGTAGCTACGAAACCTTGTCAGATCAAAATTCACCAAACTGGTTTAACAACTTCAGGTATAGGACAGGTCCGAAGCCGCCCGTAGCTGTTGATACCAGAAACTATATTGATTATGCTTCTCCTTTTGCTTGGTACCTGGGTACGGGTATTACTATATTTGATCGTCTGAATTCATGAACTGCTTCCAATTAATGCCAGCCTCTTGATTTGAGAAGCTGGAATAGGTTTCACAATTAATCTTTTTGAAGGAATCTTTGAAAATTCATTGGAATAACCCCTCTCAATCAGTTGACCAACCCATTCATCTGAAGTTATTTAATGCCATTAGGAGACAATTGCATCTGCCTACATGTTTGAGGTCTGTTCTGAGGAATCTTCTGGCATCAGAAGCTTGCAGGTCTCTGGAAAGATGGCACACCCATGGATCTGCCTCTGGAAGGCCTGGCTGTTTATCTGGATATGAAGGAAGCACAGTAGAATAGCCTGTGGGGTTTTTGCAGAACTTCTGTTCCTTTTGTGGGAGCCAAAAAAGATCTGTATATCTTCTATCCAGTGGCAAAAAGTCGAGTTTTTTCATCTGAGGTTATCCAGATGCTGTTTTAGTTCTGCCCCGAACAACAAATTCCTTTCAAACGGCATAGAACAAAGCTTATTCTTAGAGGCAGCACCTGTAATCTAGGCTTTAATTACAATGCTCGTCAGGCAGATGTTGATAGGGCTGTGAAGTGCATGGATTCCATGGAAGCATCACAGAGGTAATCTATGCATAGGCGAATCAATGGGAACAATTTGAGGATTTGGTCCCTAGGGACATTAGAACTCAATCTTTTAACTTTAGCTAACCAGGCTCTCATGAATCTGGTTTCACATGCCACAGTGGTGTTTGCTTTGAATAGTGCTCTGCCCGTCATAAATATTCTCCTTAAGGCACATTCAACTTTCTTCTTCATCAGATCTCTGAAGCTTGATTCATCATCAAACAGAATAGCTAATCTAGACAGTCTAGCAATTGCTAGATCCATTTTATGTGGATTATCCCAGGTCTTTGTATCCTCTGGAACGAAAGGTACATAGTAATGAATTGTCTGGATAATCATGGGTTTTTGACTGCAGAGTTGATTGGGAAGACTCTAGACATTCTATGGGATCCCATAAACTTACAGTCTTGCTTTCTTTCTTGCTCTTTAATATTATCAGTCTCCCTTATTGACATTACTGCCTTCATTATCTTTTTGTTATCTTCCTCGGCAAAACGTGATTAGACTTCCCTTATCTGTTACACTATCCTAATATGATTCATGTGAAGAAACAGATTAGCATCATTGATATGCTCTTGGTTCATAAGATAAACCTGGATCCTGAGCTTGTGCTAAAGAAGCTTGTGTGTTAGCCACTTTAAAACTGTCAAACCTTAGTTGCATCGCTGACTGAAACCATCCTTAAAAAAACTCTTACTTTTCATGGAATTTTCCTCCATCGCAATTTGTTTCATGCAGGAGTTGCACAGTTTCAACTTTGACTTGTCTGGTAAGAGCTGCTCAAAGCTAGTTTAGTTAATGTTTAGTTTTTGATGTAGACTATTGGATTCCTAATAGGGTTCAGGTCCTGCACACTGTAAAGCAGAGCTTTGTGACATACATAATAACCACAATATGACAGTCATCCCATCAAAGATCTTAGATAAAAAGTCCCTTCCAGAACCAGCCACAAAAAGGGAAGAAGAATGCAGACGTCTGAGTCTCCAAACTGCTGCCTTGGCTGTCTCTGTCTCCTCTCACTGCTTGCCTGCCATATTCTGTTTCCAGTAGCTTTTGACGAGACTCCATTGACCATGTGGCCGGTGGCGCCTTTGATTGAAGTCAGACGCCACTGTGTCATAAAAGGGAACTCCTGGCTGCTAGATGTCAGGCTGTGGCTGTGTCACACGTAGTTCGGAGCTTCCCCCACTTCTATCCATCAGCGTGAAGCAGACACCTGCACCTGCGTCTTCTGCTAGTGTTTGCAGGGGAATTCTATGGATGCTGGCCAACTACTACCAGCCCCCAGCATCTGGGTAAGCAGCATGCTGCTCTGCCTGTGAGAAATTGGCCTCGTGATTTATAAGCTGACCCCACATACTCCACTTGGAGGCTGGGATAGGGCAGGCCCATGGCCCCCTTCCCCAGGTAACCGGTTACCTGCCAGCTGGAAACTCCCCCAAAAATACTGGATGCTGCCTAGCTTTAGGTAGGACTGGACAAAAACACTGACAAGTTTCTTCCTGTCCTACTACCCAATGGTGGTGACTGATGGACCGTGAGGAAATATACTTAGCAAATGAAAAAAAAGCTATTGGGAGAGATAATGTCATACATGCAAAGTTATAAAGTTAAGCAGAGTGTCATGATCATATTATAAGATATTCAGTATTTCAATCAACCTTGCACTTCAGAGTTTAATATTCATTACAAATAGTCTTTAAAATAAATGTATTATTTTATGGCAGGACGAATCACTGTTTATGCCTAGTTTTATGTACTTATCTAGGATTAAAGCTATATGGTTTTGTATTTGGGCGGGATTAAAATATGGCTGTCATGACACTAGAATGAACAGAAACCTTTTAAATTTACATTTTACTGTGAGTGATCTGTGAAATATGAGTGTGGGGGAGGGGGTGTGATGGTGAGGGGATACACAGGCCATTAATAAGGGTATTTGGCCCGGCTGGGTGCCCCATAGCCATATTAGGGAATTGTGATTGTCAGCTCTTCAACCCAATCATGGCATGTAACTGCATTGGTAATAAAGATGTATGTGTATTTTTACTGTTCCAGGAGTGCCAACAAGCGGAGAGGTGCAGGGCGTGAGTTTCAAGGGTGATTTTATGGTAAAATGTTGTCAGGGTGTGTTTGGATAGAAGGGTCCAGTGTTACGGGTTACCCCGAAACATGTATTCAGGAATACCCCCAGATTCCTGAGGACATGAGGAATACAGACCACTGGATATAATCCTCCCTAGAAAGCAGTTTGCAGCTCACCGTCAAATCTCCCTGCTTTAGCACAGACCAGAACAGTAAGACTGGACAGGGAATTGGGGACGTTGAGGACGTTAATCATCTCCCAAGGATGCTGCACTACCTGTGAGTCCTAGAGAATTATCTACCATTCATCACACTATATTATTTCATTAATGTGTCTGTACACTTTATTGTGTATACCTTACTACAGTGCCATGTGGGATACTACCAGTTGATTGGTTTCATAGGAGATTACCTCATCTATTGATGCCTTAAGGTTACTCCAGCTAAAGGATTCTAATTATCTATATTGAATATACTTGCTCACGCTGAGCATTGCACAATTTGTTTATCAATTGGACAGGGAATTGAATTACATTCAAAGGTCCCCGGAAAAGGCCCAAAAAACCTCCAGTCTTTCAGGTGGCGAGAGTTATATGTTTTTAAGTTAAAGTGTATCTATGGCAAGGTTTCTCTGCATAAGTGGAAAAGAAAATGGTTTTAAAAGTCCCCAAGGTTTATATTTTTATTAAAGTAATGTTCAGAGGAAGTCATTCAGTAGGGGTAAGAATCCATTTGCATGGGAGACACAGTGGCTACTCCGCCCTCTAAGCTTCAAAGGCAATCCAAGATATGGAGGTGTTAACCATTTGTTAGCAAGGGGGGGGGGGGAGGAAGAGAATTTCAATAAGCCCTCCTGACCAGTTTCAAAGGCAATCCAAGATATGGAAGTGTTAACCATTTGTTAGCAAGGGGGGGGGGGAAGGAAGAGAATTTCAATAAGCCATCCTGGCAAATGGCTGCTCTGCCAAGACTGAGCGGCGCCAGGTAGAGGGGACGGGCCTCATATGCTAAGCGGCCAAGGTGCAAAGTTGGCACATGCCCAGAGCAGACTGAGAAGCCCCTCTGCCAGGTTTGCAAAGTATTGGAAACTCCGTGATAGGGGGAAGGAATTATTCCCACGGAGTAGATTGGCTGCACGGGTTAAGTATAGGACTGTTTAGTGCATAAGAAACCCTGCAGCCCATCGGGAAAGAGTTCCATCATTTAACAAGATTCATCCTGCAGTGAAAGATTCATCCTGTAACCAGACTTAACATTGTAACTAGTAAGTGTATTTTTCCTGTAATTGTAAATCAAGCTGTGTATGTTCATTGTGTAAATAAATCGCAATTTATTTTATCTCTTGCTTTGTTCAATCAAAGGATCCGGGTATTTTGGTATTAAAAGTTCTGGTCTATCGTGACAGGGGGGAGGGAAGGGATGGCCACGGTGACAGCCCAAACGTGTGTAAATACTAAATGTGAAATTATCCTGGGCTGAGAGCAATTCGAAAGAATAACAAATAGATATTTGTAACAGTTGTAATGAAACACATCAAAGGATGCCAAACACTTAATGATTAGATGCAAAGGACAGATATTTGTTTCTCATGCAAAACTATATGTAATGTGGTCATATTTAATATTCAGGCATGCATATTAAGTACAATAATGCAACAGTGAAGCTGGCATTTGTCTAAGTATTTTAGAAACAAAGTTTCTAAAATTAAGTCTTTTATATATTGATGCAAACTTTAGAAGTCAAAAGAATTTTTTTTTCTTCTCTTAAATTGTAAAAGTGTCATTAGAGATGAATGAAAGTGAGGGGGTTGAGACCACACCCATATGGTGGTTATGCTTTGTTTCAATTAAGGGAATTTATAATGTAAACCCTGCAACTGAGTTATGAAATTAGATTCAACTAAGGGAGTGTCTATGCTGGAACACATTAAATCTCAATTTCCACTCAAGACCATTTGGAAAAAGACATGATCAATCTTGTACGATAACATAAGTTAGATTCTGTTTTATTTGATCCTTTTATTTTAAGAAACTATTTGCATTTTTATACTGTATTTTCTTGTAATCTTTTTCTGTTACCTAAGCACTTTACTTTTTGTAAATTAAAGCTAAGCTTTAATAAGTAATGACTTTGGCTCTGATTGAACTTTTTGTAGACAGTAATTTACATTTTTGGTCACATTTTGCTATAACAGATTTGTGTGTGTTAAGTGCATAGTTTTCATAGTAAACAGGAACCATAAGACTGCAAATTACATATTTGATATTTCTTTGGTGGTGGAAGCAGATTAAAAATATTGTGACAGATTGAGGGTAGATACTATTCATTCAAAGGACCTATGTGCAGGTAAAGGTGAGTCAGCTAGATAGCTGTGTGTATTAACCCTTGTCATATATGCATGTCACATATTCACTGGTGTGTCGTATGTGACACAGAGAGTTTTAGCAGAAACTCAGCCATCTCATTTAAAATATACATGTTAATATAAACCTTTAACAAACCATTTGTAACTTTTGATGACACATTGGTTTTGACATCATACAATAGCACTTCAGAAATTGTATTCTTTATTTACTACACTGAGAATTGTAAAAAGTTATCACTGCCCCTTCATTGAACTACCTCTCGCTCATTGTATTATCACATTGGATGTTCCTATGAACCAAGCTGTAAGACAACATGTTAATGCGTTTCTGGCAGACGTTTATTAAATACTAATTTACATACAAAGGCAGAAATATGTACAAAATGTTAATGCAAAGGTAAAAATCGTACTGTACTTTTTATGTACGACCAGTCTGCTGTACACATGGGATTAGAAAAAGGGCATTTTCACAACAAACTTACTTCCTGTCAGGAATTGTTAAAAACATTGTTAATCTATTACATATTGATAAAAGCAGAAACAGCTTTTTCCACCTTAACAAAACTGAAATAAGACTTTGTGTATTTTATATACAGTATTTACTGAAAATGTGTGTATTTACACCGTGTACATATTAACTATAAAGTTACAAATATGACGTTTAATAATGTTCCTACCCTGTATTTTCTGTAGAATTCTGAACTACGGTATGAGCTCAAGCTCCAAAGATCATATTGTAGGTAAAATAATTAACTTCTGATCGTCCAGCAAGCAACAACACATTTCAAAGCAACATACTGCAGGCACCTTCCAATCTGAAGGGGTTAACGCCGTTTTTTTTTGTTTTTTTAAATAAATCTTAGCGTAACTATTTTTGAGAGGCTACCAATCAACATGTAAACCCCCAATAACTGCTAACTCCAAAGAGATTTTTTGGAGATGTTTCCCTCTCCTTGTCTACGTCACTAAAGAGAAGGGTTTAGCTACAGTAAACATATCGTGAAAAGCAAAGATATTCCTAGCGATACCACTCGGTGGTTCTCAGCCAGGAATACATTTATTTCTACGGTGTTCTACTGACAATGCTCTTTCTATCCTATTTTTTAGCCCTCTATGATACGTCTTTCAAAAGCCAATGTGCTAAAAGATGCAGGCCTTCTTATTCAGTACAATAATTTATTGAATGCACTTATACTTCAATATAGAATTTGTAGTACAGTATATACAATTACCCCCCTAATTGTCTTTATTTTTCATTTTCCTCTCTGATGCTATATTTCTTGGTGAAATCCTCTGACAATCGTATCTAGATGAATACAGGAAAACAGATTTTGGAGTATGCAAGATGGCTTCTGGGTATTTCCTGCCACTGAGCAGGGAAAGGTGACATTGTGAGTCACAGTTACTGATTGGATCACTGGCAGATTCATGTCTGAGGCCATTTTTACACTCCCAAAAATTCAGAGGTAAATAGTTCCTCAACCAGATTAGTGATAGGAAAGCAACCAAACTGCTTTCCTACCACCAGGTTCAAAAAAGTCACAAGAAAAATAACTTATTGGGTAGTGGGTATTGCAGCTTTAAACATGTCATTCTAAGACCAATTCACAAAAAAAACAACCTTTAAATATACTGAATTTCCCAACATGTTTCTAAACATTTCAAAACTCCTTGCATACTCTCGACATGTTCAATTGTATTAATTACTATGTTCTCTTAAACGTTATACAATATTATACATCCTGCTTCAATGTGTTTTCGGTGATCTGCGGAAACATGATG
This sequence comes from Ascaphus truei, assembly GCF_040206685.1. Taxonomy (NCBI): domain Eukaryota; kingdom Metazoa; phylum Chordata; class Amphibia; order Anura; family Ascaphidae; genus Ascaphus; species Ascaphus truei. The sequence continues at coordinate 57,277,379 of NC_134486.1, read as the reverse complement.
TCTGTACTCTATCCTCATCATTTTCCACCCTTTGGCTGGTTTTGATACCAATGTGCACATTACTTTAGCCTACATTTTACTTTCACGTTGTTTTTTGCTAATCCTCGTCTTTTTAAACATTTATAGATTCCTAGTAGCACATCCTAACTGCTTCTACAGAACGTCTCTTGCAGCAAGAGACAGGGCTACGTTTTATTTCATCCTAGTAATAAATCGATTACCACTTCACTGCAACAGCGGCTGTTACACAATACATTACAAGTCGTTCAAGCGGATAAATGGTTACCTGTTGTTCAGGAGTCTGTGAACTAGTTTGTAGTGTGATGGATGCGGTTATGAAACATGTTATTTATTGTACAGCTACACATTGTACTCACTTGTCCTGCAGTGTCATAAAGTCCAAGGAGGTACTGTCTGCCAGCAACTGTAACACTTACTGTAAGAAGAAAACACATCCCGCTAAGCTATACATACACGTAAGCAATACATTAAAGCTGCTTAGTCAGTAGATTCCTAGTATCTAGCTGCAGTTCTCCCTAATGAAAGTAATTGAAGGCAGAACATACTGTAAAACGGTTCATGCTGTGGTGACCTATGCATTGATTTTCCTTATTACAGAAAAGTTATTTTGTGCTTAATTTCAACCTGTCTAATGTTTAAATAACATTGCCTAGGGCAACCTCTGTGTCAATGTCGGTGGCCATTTTTACTTCCCCGAAAGGGCACGTTTTCAGCAACAGATGTCTCCAGGTTGCAGCTACAAATTTAAAAAAAAGGATGACATTGCAATAAACAGACACAACAGGACTTCACAATAGTAAAAATAAATGAATCCCTTATTATTGATGCTACATTATGTACACAGAATTGCTGCCCTGTGTTTTCCGTCCAAGCAGTTCATCAAGACATGGGAGATTTGTACATGGAAAATGCTCTTGTCCTCTTCTTGATGTTTGCAGCTTTACACATTATAAAATGAGATGCCTTGATATCAGCAAATTGTGTTTGTATGATGCGTCCTAGGAATTTCAGTTCCAAAAATATTCCTCAATTTATTCTGCGAGTATAACATGTAAGTAACATGGAACAAGCTCAACAAAATGGCAAATCGTTGCCTTTGTATTGCTTTGTTAGATTTAAATATAAAAGGAGATTTATAAAGTGGAACTTTAGAGATAAATAGTCTAGTGCAGGGGTGCTCAACTCGTCCTCAAGGGCCACCAACAGGTCAGGCTTTAAGGATATCCCTGCTTCTTGTTGGTGGCCCTTAAACACTGGAGTTGGCCACCGCTGGTCTAGTCAATGTGAGAAATGTAACCAACAAAAGAGAGACTTGAGTTGTGCACGTTTAGTTACTGTAGATGGATATGAGGTTAGTTTTCATATGTAGTAGGGTAGGTGGCCCTACGCCATGTCAGTCCATCTGTTGTACCAGCCAAACAAGAGGTATATAGTCAAAAAAAACATAACCTATAGGATGCACTGAGTGGTCTCTCTCCCCTCTGCTCAAATACTAAATTAAAGTGAAAACGAAGAATCCCAATGGATAGTTGGGATAAGGTGGAATAGCAAGACACAAGCTTGCAATCCTAGGTGAGGTGCTGCGATTCATTCATTTTCCTGCCCTGTCATAGTCCAACCATTAATTTATTTTTTAGCACTTTTCAAACAGTGATTAAATTAGCGGCATTGCTACATTTACAGCACCAGCTCACTCATTGCTAATGAAACATGCAATATACAAAGCTCAATGGCTCAGATACATCAAGCAGTGGGAAGGAAAACTGGAGCTGTTATCTCCAAAAAATCAGGACATTTTTGGTCAGCTTGAATGCATTTTGACCAAAAAAAGTCCTAATAATTGGAGATAACAACTCCAGTTTTCCTTTCCACTGCTTGATGTATCAGGGCCATTTAATATGAGCTGACATAACCACTCCACAAAGATGGGGGACCCTCAAAGAGAGTGATAAAAGGCCCCCTACTGTGAGCACGACCACTGCTTAATGTTACAGATGGTATATAATATAGCTGTGGGCTTTGATTAGTAGCAGCTTGGTGAATGCCAATTCAATAGCATGATACATGTGCCTTTGATATACTGTTGCTCAGATATATGGCTACTATATCCAGCTAAGAAGGTTAATTAACACCTAAATGCTATTCAGTGCTTCCTGTGCACTGTTAACTAGGTGCAATTTCTGAAGCACATATCACTATTGATCGTCCACATACTGTAGGAAGGTTTAGATATTTACATCTACTGTACTCTGTCTGTTTTGTATTCCTTTTCTGTTTGTTACAGGTTTGATTTATTTTAACGAAGAGTTTATTAAAGTTTATTTTTAGACACTGCCATACTAATTTAGCACAATCCTCCCACTACTATCCCATCGTAGCTCGCATTCTTGAAAACGAGAGGTAACTCTCAATGTATTACTTCCTGGTAAAACATTTTATACATAAATAAATAAATTCACCTACATAAGCTGCTACTAATCAAGGAAGACAGGTTTATTATTATGTACCACTGTAACATAAAGCAGTGGTTTTGCACACAGTAGGGGCCTTTAATTCCTCTCTTTAAGGGGTTCTCCTGTCTCTATGTTTACATCCCCCTTAGTGCACCCACTAGGTTCCGTATACTGTACTTTCATGGCTGAGGGAGGGACATTGCTGTTTCTCATCACCACACCACATGATATTCAGAAAAAGCACCACCTGGCTTCAGGTTATATTTTTAATGAGAACGACTGTGTAAGGGAAATTATTTAAATGACAGATGGGGTGATTCACAAAAGCATGTTAACTGCAATTCAAGTCAGTGTCAGGCAATGCATGATTGTCCTTCTGTGAATCTCTCCCTTAGTATTAAGCAGTACGTTCTGAAAAACATAAAATGCATCCCTACATACCGTAACCCAGGGAAGTTATCACAAAGAGGCTAAATATGTGGTGAGATCTCAGTGTGAACAAAAACATAAAGAAATTCGGAGTCAGACAGAATTTTATGAACCAGCAGCATGTGGTAAACAAAAAAAGGGTGGGAGGGAGGCAGGATGGGTAAAGAGAACCATGCCCACTCCCTGCGCATGGCTGGCCCCACCCGTGTGGGCTTCTCGCTTACTCTCCCTCCTTCCACTAGCCTAAGGCTAAGGCCCTACTGCCTCAGACCACGCGCCCGCACTGCAGACAGGCGGCCCGTGTAGAGGCACTTGAGGCTTTCTGCGGTCTGTAGGGAGCGAGAGCGGTGGCCGGGGGGGGGGGCGTGGTTTGAGCTGAGTGCTACTCCCCCCCCTCCACAGCTCCCGTCCAATACACCCCCCTCCACAGCTCCTGTCCGATACACCCCAATCCACAGCTCCCGTCCGATACACCCCCCTCCACAGCTCCCATCCGATACACCCCCCTCCACAGCTCCCGTCCGATACACCCCCCACAGCTCCCGTCTGATACACCCCCCCCCACAGTTCCCGTCCGATACACCCCCCCCACAGCTCCCGTCCGATACACCCCCCCACAGTTCCCGTCCGATACACCCCCCCCACAGCTCCCATCCGATACACACCCTCCCCCCCCCAGCGGATGGCTGCAGCGGGGGTCGGTCTCCCGGGCTGCAGGAGGGTGCTACTGCCGGCTGAAAGGTAAGTAGCTCCACCCCTACACATGCCCTCACAGCTGATCCCTCCGTCGACACACACACACACCTCTCTTACTTCTTGGAGGCTGACAGCTCCAGCTCCCGCCCCCGCCGCTGAAAGGCTCACCAGCGCACCACGTGACGCGTCACCGCTCGGGATCGCAATTCTCATGCATCCCCTGGCGGCTGATGCCTCACAGCGCGTAGTGAACCGTGCAGCGAGGGGGGACTGGGACCGGGTCGGGAGAAAACCCCTGCAGGTGAGTAACGCGCACGCTGCCGGACGCAGCGGGACCAAAGCCTAAGGCTGCGTTTATAGTGCCGACGACGTTAGGCTACGGTCGCTGGAAAAATGAAATTGAGATGACTTCCAGCGATCGCGACCAATCCGTCGCATCGCACTTACTATAAGCGAACGCGACGGCAGCAATGCATGTGTTTTGATGCAACGTCGCGTCGCTGGCACTATAATAAGCACAGCCTAAGCAGGACAGTGCTGGCGGAACTGTCAATCACCGCCACCACCGGTCACAGCGCAAACTATCTTGTTTTGTGCTCATGCTAGTAAAGCAAGATAGAGTTGTGCTGTTGCCAGTCATAATGGTTAGCCAGCACTGTGCCACAGCATAAGTGCCAGGATTACTTTTTAGGCACTAGGTTTAGATTTTATATGTCTATACATATATAGCATGTCTATACATATATAGCATTGCAATGCAGCAAAAAATTTGACAAGGAACAGGCTGTTTAGTCTGCACACACTCAAAACAGCTCCATGCAGCACTGCCTACCTCTGGCATCATGAACCTGCTATGTATCTTAACTTTTTTCTTTCTCCTGGCCTCATGGAGATGTTACTCCCTCTATCCACTACAAACTCCTCCATCCTGGCCCACACCCAACATCACCATACACCCTGGACTACTCAAAAGCCTTTCACTATCTACGGAATGTTGGTGGAGAACTCTAAAAACCAGCACACCAACCACTGCTCACTCTAATGGCAAACACCACAAATTTACAACTTGCAAACAACTACCCAAATTTCTGCTCATACTATTACTCTCTTTAGCAGGTGATATTGAACCAAACCCAGGTCCTCCCATTTCAAATCTGTCCCATGCCCCTGAGAATTCCACCTTTAAATTTCAAAAGGGCTATCTGTCGCCCATATAAATATCCGGAGCCTGCTGCCCAAACTGGACGAACTAAGGGCATGGTGCCTTATGCATAAACCCAAAGCCATAGTTTTTACAGAAACATGGCTAACCCCTAAAACCCCTGATGCAAATATCGCCATTCAGGGATACTCCATTTTTAGGAGAGATAGGTCAAAGAGAGGAGGAGGGGTGTTATTTTATATTGCAGACACATTACAATTTACACTGTTAAATTGTCCCCCAAACCCATCCTCTTTTGAAATTCTAGTTGGCAAAATCTGCCTCCCCTTTTCTAAGCCCATCTTGCTCGCTGGCATCTACCACCCCCCTAAAGCCCCTCTACAATCCCTGGCTGATATCACCCAGTTTCTTGGCTCCATTTCCTCTCTGAACGAGCAGAGTGAGCTGCTAGTTCTTGGGGATTTCAACTTCAATTGGCTTGACCCTAAAAACCATAAAATCCAGATACAACTCAAGTCACTTAACGTATCACAACTAATTTCCCAACCCACACGGACAAACCTGAAATCGCATAACCATTCCTTGCTGGACTGGATTCTCTCCTCAAACCCCAGCAGAATCCAATCCTCTGGCATCCTTCCTGACATTTTCAGTGACCATGCAATAGTGTACTGTGTAAGGAAAATTAAAACGCCCCATTCAAGCCCTAAAGTTCTCCTCACTAGAACATTTAAAAACTTTAACCCACAACAGTTTCTGGATGACCTTACCAACTGCCCATGGCACAGAATCGATTTAATTCCCGACCCTGATTCTGCGCTCGACTATTTCCAATCCGAGTTCTTAAAACTCTGCGATACCCATGCTCCACTACGCAAAATAAGGGTACGGGGGGCCCATCTTCCATGGGTTACACCTGACCTTACTGCACTCTACCAGGGATACCTTGTGGAAAAGCTACAAAGTAAATGGCACTACCAAGGAACTCAATCACTACAGATGCATGCGGAACATGTGCACAAGGCAAACAAGGCATGCAAAAGCACAATATTACTCTGACAATCTCCACCAAAATACATCAAACCCAGCTAACTTCTGGAAGGTTATCAACAATATATTCCAGGCTCCTAACCATCAACAACCAAGTAATATCACTAAGGGGGATATTACTCTGACAAACCCCACTGACATTGCAAATGCATTCAATGATTACTTTGTGGGGTGTGCCACTAACTTATTAGCGAAACGCAGCCCAAACCACAAACCTGAATCTCATCCTGGGAGTGCCCACATAGCCCCACCCCCTCCCAACACTGCCCACAATTTTCAATTTGGCCCAGTATCTGAAGAGGAGATTACACAAGCGCTCCTCAAACTAAAACTAAGCAGCCAATGCGGACCTGACTTACTGCAATCTAGGTTCCTACGACTTGGTGCCCCAGCCATTGCCAAACCAATTGCTTCCATAGTCAACTCTATCCTGTCTGCAGGCCATATCCCTATGATCAGAAAAACTGCCAGAGTTGTCCCAATCTTCAAAAGTGGGGACAAAAACACTGTCTCAAACTACAGACCAATCTCACCTCTCCCAATTCTATCCAAAGTCATGGAAAAATGTGTCCACTCCCAATTAAGCGATTACTATACCAAGACAAATTTCCCTAGCCAATTCCAATCTGGCTTTCGTCCCAAACACTCCACCGTAACTACCCTGCTAAAAGTTTGCAATGAAATCCATTGTGGAATGGAACGGGGACAACTCACTGGTGCAGTATTCCTAGATTTTGCAAAGGCTTTTGATACAGTTGATCATGCTTAACAAACTCCAGAGCTCTGGAATAGGGAAGCATGCTTTAAACTGGTTTCAGTCCTACCTATCAGGAAGATCCCAACATGTGTCCATCTCAGGCTCTAATTCCAACCCCCTGGATATCACCTGTGGTGTCCCGCAAGGCTCTGTTCTGGGGCCCCTACTCTTCTCAGTGTTCATTAATGCTCTTCCCACAGCTTGTAAGGAAGCCTCAATACACATGTATGCAGATGACACAATGCTATATGCACACAGCCATAGCCTCTCTGACCTTCAACAAATACTTCAGTCTGACTTTTTGAGACTCGAAAACTGGATTTCCCAAAACAAACTGTTTTTAAACACTGACAAGACTCTAACAATGGTATTTGGGACCAAGACTAAATTTTTAAAGCTTCCAGCGACTGAGCTCCAGATTAGAACCAACGCTAACACCACCCTAACCCCTATCACTAGTTTTAAATACCTGGGCTTATGGTTTGACTCCCACTTAACATTCGGGATGCACATTGATACCCTGACAACCAAGACCTATGCTAAACTAGGGGTACTTTACAGGAACAAATCCTCCCTAAGTCTCCTGGTCAGAAAGCGTATCGCACAGCAGATGCTAATGCCAATTATTGACTATGGAGACATAGTATATGGCACGGCACCTCAAACCCACCTTAGCAAACTTGACACCTACAATTCAATTTGTAATTTTGTTCTCCAATGCAACTACAACACACATCACTGCGATATGCTCAAAGAACTAGATTGGTCATCACTAGAGTCTAGGCGCAAAGTTCACCTTTCCTGTCTTGCCTTTAAATTCTTTATGGGCAAGCTACCAAGCTATCTGAACAAGCTCCTCACCCCTACCACATGCAGCACTTATCACCTGAGATCAGACTCCAAAAGACTGTTCATGGTCCCAAGGCTCAACAAAGTATCCGGACGTTCCTCTTTCTCTTACCGTGCACCACAAAACTGGAACAACCTACCAGAGACTCTCACATCCACCACCAGTTCAAGTTCTTTCAAATCTAAGGCTGTCTCACATTTTAATCTGGTCTGTAACTCTTTCATTCGCCCATAATATATATTTTCTTTAACTGTGCATGCAATGTCTTGTATATAATGTATACCCTGTTCATTTATGTAACTGTATTTGTAAACCATGTATTATTTGTCTTAACTCTATGCCCAGGACATACTTGAAAACGAGAGGTAACTCTCTTGTATTACTTCCTGGTAAAATATTTTATAAATAAATAAATAATATGCTCATTCTTGACCTCTGTGCCCAGGACATACTTGAAAACGAGAGGTAACTCTCAATGTATTACTTCCTGATAAAACATTTTATAAATAGATTATATGAAGGTGTTTTTTGTGTGAAAACATGTTGGTCTCCACCAGGATCTTTCGGTGAGGACCAAAACAATGACACACAATAACATTCCTTCACATAAACTTGGGTTGGGTGTGTATATTGTTTTTCCCTTAGTTTTCCAAGTTTGTTCTCATCCTACACTTCCCAATGAAATCCTCCATTAAGTGTCTAATTTGAAGAAATATTCACGTTAAAAAGAAACAATGTTACAGCACTATAAAGCTGCTCTGCAACTCTGCCCACATCACAGGTACTTTCAAATTGCTGATATAGTCTTCTCTTAAGGCAGTCCCAGTGTGTCAAAAAGTTTTGTTTTTTTTAAAGAATTTATAATCTAAGTGAAACTGGCTTCCAGACGGAGGATTCAAATCACCTTTTAAGTCAGGGGTAGCCAACTCCAGTCCTCAAGAGCCACCAACAGGTCAGGTTTTCAGGATATCCCTGCTTCAGCACAAGGTTTGCAGTCAAAAACTGAGTCACTGATTAAGTCACCTGTGCTGACACAGGGATAGCCTGAAAACCTGACCTGTTGATTGTTCTTGAGGACCGGAGTCGTCCACCCCTGTTTAAGTGATTTTTTAATATCTTCTGTAAATTGAATACGTTTTGCATTTTTCCGGGTCCACTGAATTCAAGCAGATTAGCTTGTTCGTCTGACCAATGACAGTATATTGCTTAAGTTCAGGCCTTGATGGCTAGCTCACACCAGGTTTTTATGTTTATCTAATCAACAAATAACTAAGACTGGGTTCAAAGGTTAAGTTTCATTAAGTTGCCCTGAAAACCTGACATTTTTTGCTAGTCGGTGAGGACTGAACTTGAGCATCACTGGCAAATATATTACTTTGCAAACAAAGAAACAAGCTGTACCAATAATGTATCTGTAACCATGAGGAGAGGCAAACAGGGCTATCACCAGAAGGCACTAAAGATTTAAAGAAGCCCCCAAAGCACTTGTTTACTGTAAGGATGCTAAAAGTTTAAATAATTATTTTAAAAACACTTATACGTGTTGAATATTTTTTTTATTAGAAAAAGGTGTAAATCAGATAAATGTAACCAACTAAACACCACTGTCTTCTTGGAGGCACTGTCCCTTTATGTAGGTATAGTGTAAACCCCATAACATACAGTAAGAAGTGTATGTACAGAATATTGCATGATTTGTTATTACTATCATGCTTTTTTCAGTAAGGACTTGGGACGCAATATATATATATATATATATATATATATTTTTTTTTTTAATTATTTTTTCATATACTGTACATATTCACATTGTGTAGTGGGACTGAATTTGAATGATCATATCTCCTCTCCCCCTCAACCCTGAGGACTTGTGTCCTAAGAGACTCTCTGCTACAAAACAAAGCAGAAAATGTCTGCACTCTCATTACCATTTTGCAGTTCTATGTCACTTACTGTTGACAACAGCACAATTCCCCCCCCCCCCCCTAGAAGCCTATATAACAAACTCATATAATGTTAGTATTTTGTCCCCTGTGTGTAAGTGTTAAAAATAATGTTTGCCTAATCTTTACACTGCACTGGGCTCTGAGGAGAGCTCCATTTTATCCTACAGGAAACTTATTAATTCCTACGATTATAGCTCCTGAACGGAGCATCGGATGTTAAAAATTAAATCAACGTTGGAAAGAGACCTCTTCAAGTAAAAAAAAGAAACAAAAATGCAAAAGAATAGTAATCAACACAGACTGCTGTTTTAGCATATTCCTACTTTTTTTCAACATCCTTTTTTGTCCAAAGTCCAATTGAAAGTTTCCTCCATGAGCTTAATTACTAGCTGTAATAACAGCATGAAGAGATGGGTAAAGGAGGCTGCTAGGTCATGGCTCTCACGTCAATCAATAGCTCTAACTCATTGGCATTGTAGTTGAAAGTGGCCGAGTGGGTAGAAATAGTAGGTTTTCTGTCATGGTTGGGGCTTTGCTACTCTGCCCGGGCAATCATAGGTTTAACAAGAGGAGACTTCAATGACACCAGGTCACTGATATAGCTTGATTTTAGATTTATTTTACTAGTTAAAAAAATTTAAAAAAATTAAAACCCATTAAATTTCTTAAAGAATTCTAAAAATGATTTGAATCTTCCTTACTGAAGAATATATTATAGGGAAAAATCAGGAATGTCTCAATCTGCCAGATGATCCGTAACAGTCAGGTTGTTTTATAGCGGGTGCTTATGGCTCACATCACATCTTGGATCAGTAAACAAGTGGCAGTGACATATGTTATAGGGTAAATGTCGATGAATTGCACCTTTCATGCCTAAGTGGCCCGTCTGGAAGTGAAGGAAGTAAAAAAAAATTTTGTTTTAAAAACGAGTTAAATATATTGTATTATTTTTTTTTTTACTTTGTATATTTCCTTGGTAACCAAATACTTTGCAGAGTTCTAATCTGTATCTAATCACTTCTGGGATCTGACTGTTTCTGAACTCTAGAATCTAATTAGCTCCTTTTTTTAAATCTTGTGTTTGTGTAATTTCTCCAACAGATAAAGAACGGTACAATGGCAAGCATGAGTTTTACAGGTCATGGGGAAAATATATATATATATATATATATATATATATATATATATATATATATATATATATACTGTATACACATATACATATACACGCACACATGTACATATATCTACAAGAGAGAAGCGCAAACTGCCATGGTGAAGTATGCATACATTTTTTTACTCAAAGTATAAAGAAACGATGTGCCCTTACATAGGGAAAAGCATTACAAGCATATAGAACTATTATACTAATGAAATAATAATTATAACTATACCTAGAGTATAAAAATGAAGGAAAGGAGGAGCACACAGGAGACTTGATTTGAGTTTTGAAAAACTTCAATAAGGTGTTCAATATTTCTGATTGCTCTTATACCTAGAGTATAATTTTTTATTTGTAATAATTTTGTCCCTTCTATCAATTAATACAGCGGTGTACAAACTGGGGGGCACAAGATTTTTTTAGAAGGGCGTGGGCGGTTGCAAAGGTCCTGTGCTCTTCCCCAAGACATTTAAATTAAATGCCCGGGGATCGCGCGAGGCCTCTGAAACCTCTACTTACCAAGATTCAGCCAGCTTCAGGACGCATGACCATGGCAACGCCGCGGGGTCATGTGACGTCAAGGTTGCCATGGTAACGTCACATCAAATGATGTCGCGGGTCACATGACATAACCTTGTAGCGTCATTTGACGTCGCACGAGGTAAGGCGGGGGGGGCGCGCAACAACGCAAAAAGTTTGTGCACACCTGAATTAATACATTCAATAAATGTAATATTATTCATTTAGATACACCATAGGGTAATTGTATGTCACATAAATTTAATTTCAACACATTATTTAATGTAATATTAAATATAGAATACACTCTCTATGCTTAACGTTCATGATTAAGGTATATTATTAACTTTATATCTATTATATTATAGTTATTTTATTAGCATATTATAGTTTTTAGTTTAAGATTTTTGTCACTTTTTATAGTATAGGTCTTAGTTTAGACTTCGCTATATCACACCCTTTACATGATACTGTATGTTTAAACACTATGATACTTGTTTTTAGTATTTCATATATTTCAAGATCTGCATATATAAAATACATTTTTTCTGTGAACCAATTTCAATTAACCAATGAAGACAAGTTCTGCCATATATAATGCAGGTATGAACACAGCACCACTACTCCCTGACGAAGTGGATATCACCACGAAACGCGTAGGAGTGGTACTGTCTTGTTCTTCGAGAGATCCGATCTGTGCCAGACACCATCTTTCCAGTTCTCCCAACCAAGGACGATTCTGGGTTACGCCATCATTTTCGCTTGCGTGGATCAGCTGCAGGGGCTGAGCCTACACGGAGAAGATCCTGATGGCAACATCATCTCCGGAAGACGTGGACAGTAAAGACGTATGCTCCACACTAGTTCTATATGCTTTTAATGCGTTTCCCTATGTAAGGGCACATCTGTTTTTTTTACTTGGAATAAAACTTTTTATACGTACTTTACCATTGTAGTTTGGGTTTCACCTTTTCTTGGAGCTGCATCTTCTATTAAGGTTTTTTTGTTTTCTTTTTCACTATATTTTTAGTTTGTTGGACCCTTTTTTGTGTGTTTTTGTTTCCTGTCCTGATTTATTTCCCTCCCCTCCGGGCTGTTTGTCTCCCCCCGTCCCTTTTTTCCCTTTCCCCTAGTTTAGTGTTATTGTTGGGGGAGAGAGAGAGAGTGAGGAGTGCCCACCTGGAGAAACTCACAGCTCTTACTCAAAACTTTAATAGTATAGAAGAAAGACAAAAAATAGCGATCCTCCTGGGAGAAGATGAAACCACAGCAGGACTGGCTGCACACTATATCAGCACCTGCCACAGGCTGAGAGATGCCCACTAACCCCCACACCACTGTGTGTAACTGTTACCCATGTACCGTGCAATCATTATACCATAGCCCCTATAATTCATGTACTGTGTAATCATTATACCCTACCCCCTATTATTCATGTACTGTGTAATCATTATACCCTACCCCCTATTATTCATGTACTGTGTAATCATTGTACCCCACCCCCTATTATTCACACTTTGGCAATACTGAAATGTTCTTTCATCATGAGAAGAGAGAGGAGGGAGAGAGAGAGGAGGGAGGAGAGAGAGGGGGAGAGAGAGAGAAGGAGGGGAGAGAGAAAGAGAAGAAGGGGAGAGAGAAAGAGAAGGAGGGGAGAGAGAAAGAGAAGGAGGGGAGAGAGAAAGAGAAGGAGGGGAGAGAGAAAGAGAAGGAGGGGAGAGAGAAAGAGAAGGAGGGGAGAGAGAAAGAGAAGGAGGGGAGAGAGAGAGGAGGGAGGAGAGAGAGGGGGGAGAGAGAGAGGAGGGGGAAAGGGGGAGATGGGGAAGGAGAGAGAGGGGGATAGGAGGGGGAGAGAGAGGAGGGGGTAGGAGGGGGAGTGAAAGGGGGGGGGAGAAGAGGGGTATAGAGACGAGGGAGTGGAGAGAGAGGTGGAGAGAGAGAGATAAGGAGCGAGGTGAGGAGATTGAGAGCGAGATAGGTGAGGAGAGAGAGATGAGATAGAGAGGTGGAGAGAGAGGGAGAGAGATGAGAGAGAAATTAGGGAGTGAGAGAATGGTGAGGGGATAGAGAGATAAGGGTGAGAAAGAGAAGGATGAGGGGATAGAGAAAGAGAAGGGTGAGGCGAAATAGAGAAAAAGAAGGGTGAGTGGAGAGAGAAAGAGAAGGGTGAGGGGAGAGGGAGCGATAAGGGTGAGTGGACAGAGAGCGATAAGGGTGAGTGGACAGAAAGAGAAGGGTGAGTGGAGAGCGAGAAAGAGAAGGGTGAGTGGAGAGAGAAAGAGAAGGGTGAGGGGAGAGAGAGCGATAAGGGTGAGTGGACAGAGAGCGATAAGGGTGAGTGGACAGAAAGAGAAGGGTGAGTGGAGAGCGAGAAAGAGAAGGGTGAGGGGAGAGCGAGAAAGAGAAGGGTGAGGGGAGAGAGAAAGAGAAGGGTGAGGGGAGAGAGAAAGAGAGGGGTGAGGGGAGAGAGAAAGAGAGGGGTGAGGGGAGAGAAGGGTGAGGGGAGAGAGAAAGAGAAGAGTGAGTGGAGAAAGAGAAGGGTGAGGGGAGAGAAAGAAGCGGGTGAGGGGAGAGAGAAAGAAACGGGTGAGGGGAGAGAGGGCGAGGGGAGAGAGAGCAAGAGAAGGGTGGGGGAGAGAAGGGTGAGGTGGAGAGAGAGAAGGGTGAGGGGAGAGAGAAGGGTGAGGGGGATAGAGAGAGAGAGGTGAGGGGAGAGAAAAGGCTGAGGGGAGATAGAGAGAAGGGTGAGGGGAGAGAGAAGGGTGAGAGGAGAGAAAAGGGTGAGAGGAGAGAGAGAGAAGGGTGAGGGGAGAGAGAGAGAAGGGTGAGGGGAGAGAGAGAGAAGGGTGAGGGAAGAGAAAGAGAAGGGTGAGGGAAGAGAAAGAGAAGGGTGAGGGAAGAGAGAAAGAGAAGGGTGAGCGGAGAAAGAGAAAAGGGTGATGAGAGAGAAGGGTGAGGGGAGATAGAGAGAAGGGTGAGGGGAGATAGAGAGAAGGGTTAGGAGAGAAAGAGAGAAGGGTAAGGAGAGAAAGAGAGAAGGGTGAGGAGAGAAAGAGAGAAGGGTGAGGAGAGAAAGAGAGAAGGGTGAGGGGAGAGAAAGAGAGAAGGGTGAGGGTGTGGGAGAAGTGGGAGGGAAGAGAGAAGGGTGAGGGGGAGAGAAAAGGGCGAGGGGCACCATAGGCTTTTCCATGCATTATTCCTCATACTTTTTTAGGGAACACATTTGAGGATGGCCCATTGTTCACGTGGCATTGGCAGGGAGCTCAGCACCAGCTGCAGATTGCTAACAGACAAGCTCAGGCAGCTCATGGTAATCAGGAGTCAGGTGGCACCCATATGAAATAAATGCTGACTTACCGGCATAGTGATCAAACACCGTGGGCACATATTCCTCCGGGAAAGCGTCGTTGGCATAGCTCATCAGCAGGCACGTCTTCCCCACCGCCCCATCCCCGACCACCACACATTTTAACATGCTCGCCCCAGTCCCATTCGCCATGACTCCCAGCGGGTCATCTCCTTACCGCCCAGTCACTACCCCCCTCCCCTGCACCGCACACCGCAGGGAGAGTCCGGTCAAATGACAGCAGAGAATAACATTTCCCCGAAACGTTTCCCAAAGTGTCTGCAGGGGTTTGCTCCTCCAGCCTGACAGATGACACAATGTATCATGAGACTGGAAACAGGAACTTTCGGAGGCACATCCACACACCACTTGGTTCCAGCCTCGGTGGATTCTCCAGGGGGTGGATGTTCTTTGCTACAAATACAACTGATTTTCTCCTTAATATTAAAAAAAGAAAGAAAAGTGTGTAGTTTCCCCCTCCCCCAACTTCTGAGTGCACAGCACTTTCCAGGTTTTGCAGTCTCAGCCTAGCTTGGCTTAGGGGGTGGGGACAAGAGAGGCTGCTAATGTGCCGCTTAAGGGACCGTCTGCAAAGTGCTTCTTGCTACAGTTGAAGAACAGCATCCTGCTGCTTGCTAGTACAGATCCTAAATGCATGCTGTATGTAAGTATGTATGTGTCTTTCTTTATATAGCGCCATTAATGTACATAGCACAATACACATGCCAATCATATAGATATCAAATAATATAAATAACACATAAACAGGAGAAGAGCTTCAGACATAAAAGTAACATTTAGGAAAAGGGGTCCCTGCTCCGAAGAGCTTACAATCTAACTGGTTGGTAGGAAGGACGTACAGAGAGAGTAGGAGAGCGTTCTGGTAAGTGCGTCTGCAGGGGCCAAGGTTAATGTATGCGGTGTAAAACTATCACTCATAGAGCTACTCCTATGCTTCCTTAAACTGGTGTGTTTTGTGTTTGGTCTTAAAGGTTGATAGAGAAGGTGTTAGACGGGTATTGAGAGGAAGGGCATTCCAGAGGTGTGGGGCAGTCAGTGAGAAGGGTTTAAGGCAGGAGAGGGCTTTAGATACAAAAGGGGTAGAGAGAAGACTTCCTCGATGTCGGGATGTTGTATAACGAGAAATTAGGGCTGAGATGTAAGGAGAGGCAGAAGAGTGTAAAGCTTTAAAAGGGAGGAGGAGAATTGAGTGTGTGATACGGCAGCAGTGCGCAAACTGGGGGGCATGCCCCCCAGGGGGGGCGGAAGATGGCTGCTGACGCGTCACCAAGGCAACGCGGCATCAAATTACGCCGCAGGGTCATGTGACAACAGTTGCCATGTCAACGCGGCATCAAATTACGCCGCTGGGTCATTTGACGCAGGGAACGGAGGTAAGGGGGGTGCGAGCACCGGGGGCAGGAGGCAGGGGGGGGGGGGGCAGCTGCAAAAGTTTGCGCACCCCTGTGATACGGATTTGATAAGAAGCCAAGAGAGGGATTTCAGCAGGGGAGGCGCTGAGACAGATTTAGGAAAGAGTAAAGTGATTCTGACAGCAGCATTTAGGATAGATTGTGGAGGAGACAGGTGAGAGGCAGGAAGGCCGGACAGCAGGAGGTTACAGTAGTCGAGACGGGATAGAATGAGCCTGAGTCAGAGTTTTTGCAGTCGAGCAACAGAGGAAAGGGCATATCTTTGTAATACTGTGGAGGAAAACACAACAGGGTTTAGCTACCTTTTGAATGTGAAAGGAGAATGTGAGAGAGGAGTTGAGTGTGACCTCTAGGCAGCGTGCTTGTGCTACTGGGTGAATGATAGCACTTCCAACAGTAATGTTGAAGGAGGAAGTAAGTAGTATGGGTATAACTGTTGCATGTTTGAAGGAAGAGGGAAAGGTGCCAGGGTAGAGGGAGGAGTTACAGTAGGAGCAAGGAGGAGGATTATAGTAGGAGCAAGAGGTTTTAGGAGATGGGAGGGAATGTGGTCAAGAGGACAGGTGGTAGAGGGAGAAGAGATCAGCAATGACACATCCTCCTCTGTGACAGCGTGAAAAGAGTCAAGAAAGGCAGAGTTAGGAAGAGGTGTAGGATGGGAGGGAGATACAGAAGGGATGTCCTGACGTATTGAATACCCCCTTTTCCTTGAAATAGTCGGAAGTCCTGAGGTGAGATGGAGGAAGATGAAAAGGCAGCAGAGGGTGGTCTGCATAGGGAGTCAAAGACAGAGTTGGCGTGGATTAGACTTGTGTGTGTTGATTAGTGAAGAAAGTAGGTTCCAGATAAGAAAAGATAGAAAAGTAGTACAGTATGTTCCAGATGTCAGAGTGGAAGGTAGTTTAACATCTAATCTAGGGAGTCACTTGTTAAAGTGCCCTGGCTTCAAATCTGGTGCAAAAACACTACACTAGAATTATCAATCAGTAAAGTCTAATTAGTTTCAATGGGAATGTTTTTCTTTAACCTTTAGAGTGTCGTGGGTCTGGCTGAATACCCTAGCACTTTCGGGTCATGTGGTGGCGGTGCTCCATTTATGTTTTAATCAGACTGACCGCTCTAACGGAGCAGCCAGACCAGAAAACAAGCAAGTAGCTATGACATACCTGGGATGTCATTAAAGCACTGTACTGTATTAATAAATCTGGTGCAGTTTTTATTGGGCCGTTTTTTCAGCCAGGAGACTTTGATGCATAACACCGTTACAGACACAAGCTCACTTCAAATGGTAAATTAGACGCCTCTTTTGTGTACAATACACAAATCTTACTTATTGGGTCCTTAGATCTTTAGACGTATCATATAATCTATAAAGAATGACTGCTTCATCTCATGTCACCCTGACCTGTTATAAATCAGACTGGACAACCCTATGCACATTGATTTTTTGTATTCGGGTCATGGTGTCAGTGTAAGAAATGCAACCAAATCAATTAATTATAAGCCAAATAAATGAATTTTACTCAAAAGAAATACAACGGCAAAACAAAAGTCAGCTTTTCTGTCAGGATATATATTTAATAACCCACTGCTGAATAATAAATACATAGAGGTGCTAATTATTTATATGATCAATAAATGATGTCTCCTTATAAATGGAAGTTCAAGCCCATATTATACAATTTGATAACTATATATAGAGCTCCACTGAGATGCAAGTGATCAGTGCTTAGTGGATCTAGCAATCTAACCAAATTATTCATACCACCAAAAGATCTCGCACACACTTGTGATGCCAAAACACAGTCTGTGTTGCCAAAATTAGCTTCATTATGCTATTTCTCCTGGAAATGAGAATCAATATTGCCTCCAGGTGCAGCCTCACTCTGACAGCCAATAAAAAGCTGCAATGTAAGCAGGAGATCACAGCAGCCATCTTTTATAATGGGTCCTCAGAGCATTACGAAGTTGGGTTCAGCTTGAGGGGTTCCTTTGGTTCACATACTGTTAAAAAAAATGTCACTGTTATTGTTGCTCTAGTCCATAACTTCACATCCACTTTTATTGAAAGTTTTTAAACAATTAATGGGTATTCACCAAGATTTTGTTAAAATTCTGCAGCAGAGTAGAGTTCCACATCTAATAAATAAAATTGGGCATTAAAATCAATATGACATCAGAATATATACGTTTGCAGTTATATTTAATCAGTAGAAACGCAGAGTGAAAAAAAACTGGTCACTTTTGACTAAGGCTGCAGCCACACTAGCGCTGACCGCGCGTTGCTTGCCGATTTTAGTTTTGGCAATTTAAATTGTCGTGTCCCCACTCACATGGGCACACACACTCACCCTTTCTTGGCGCTTAGATAAACAAAAAATAGAGACTTTGAAGCACGCTCAGCTTGCCTGTAACAACCCCCCTCCCCCACTCCACGCGCACTTGCGAAATAGCCAGGACACCCGGCACTCATACTTGGAGAGCTGGTGACGTCACCGCTCTCAAGCATGAGCGCGGTCAGTGCCAGCGGGGCCGCAGCCTAAGATTATCAATTAATTTACCTTTGAATGGACTAATATGAGATTTCTTTGTAGAGCTAAGGGTACATAGGATTTATGGATCTTAAACTTATTCTTCAGGTGTAACCAAGTGTTAGAGTTAGAGTATAAATTGATCACTTAGATGTAAAATGGAAATTGGTAGTAACTGGTCATTTTACTTGAAAATCTTAATCTTTGGGAGGAAATCTGGGTCATTTGCCTGCTGGTTGTAGCAGTTACCAGTTAAGCAGTATGCTTGGTTGCTAAAATAAGACGCAATTCACATGGGATCAGGTTAGAATAACTTGTGAGTGTTTTTGACCTTGTATATTAATTTAGCTTCATCTACACTGAAAAAAAAGTTGTCTAGTATTATCTGGAAAATCAGGCTTGCCACTTTACTGGTTTTTGATAGATAAGATTTTTTAAGATGATCCCTTAGCTGGAAGAGAACTAGCACACCAAAGAAGGAAAGGCTGTGCTTAGCAGGTTTGAATGTCATCAAATGCACTGTTATATCTTAGTAATTGTATCACAGTTGACAGATGCTGCAGCAGTCATGTGATCAATGTATTACCTCATAGTTTTTTCTTTCTTGTATACACTAGCTCTCCTGCTATCTCCCTCCCGTGCATATGGATGAAAATAGCAAGAACAGCATTCTTATGGCATACTGTAGTACAAGAAGATCATCAAGGGATACAAGGAGTGGTTGGAGGGAGATGTGATACAAGGAGTGGTTGGAGGAAGATGTGATACAAGGAGTGGTTGGAGGGAGATGGGATACAAGGAGTGGTTGGAGGGAGATGGGATACAAGGAGTGGTTGGAGGGAGATGGGATACAAGGAGTGGTTGGAGGGAGATGGGATACAAGGAGTGGTTGGGGGGAGATGGGATACAAGGAGTGGTTGGAGGGAGATGGGATACAAGGAGTGGTTGGAGGGAGATGTGATACAAGGAGTGGTTGGAGGGAGATGGGATACAAGGAGTGGTTGGAGGGAGATGGGATACAAGGAGTGGTTGGAGGGAGATGTGATACAAGGAGTGGTTGGAGGGAGATGTGATACAAGGAGTGGTTGGAGGGAGATGTGATACAAGGAGTGGTTGGAGGGAAATGTGATACAAGGAGTGGTTGGAGGGAGATGTGATACAAGGAGTGGTTGGAGGGAGATGTGATACAAGGAGTGGTTGGAGGGAAATGTGATACAAGGAGTGGTTGGAGGGAAATGTGATACAAGGAGTGGTTGGAGGGAAATGTGATACAAGGAGTGTCACTGCTTTGTTATGAAGAAGTCCAGACTTCAGTTATTCTCTCAAGCAATGTGGGTTAGTTTAAAACATATTTTCTTCCTCCTTTTTGTTCTTGCAGCATCCATTTGACATACTGTAAGACTTTTTTTTTCCTTTACATTGAAAGATACTTATAAATGTGTAATATTACTGTCATTGTCTTCCACATCCCTAGTATTAATGGGAGCATTGTAACAATAAATTAAGTTGGTAGGTTTATAATATAACAGTTTTGCAAACTTTATCTGGCCTTTTCTTTTCCGTGGGAGACCACAAGGCAATTCTTTTATCCCTAAAAGATCCCAGCTCTTCAAGTCATTAAAACAGCCATGGGCAAAATCATTAGCAGCTACCCAATGAAAAGGATGACTGTCACACTGATGCTGCGATGCATGCCCCTTATTTACTGTACTACTCTTAAAAAGTGCTGAAGATTGGGGTAAGTTTTGACTAAACTGGTGGCTCCTGATAGTAAAATCAAGTTTGCTGTGCTGGTGGAGACCTCCAAGGTCTGGGGTTGAGGTTTCTCTTTAGACTTTGATATTTTAACCTCCCCCCCAATATCTTCTTAAGGAGGATATGTCAGTGTATGATATTTATTTAATTTGTTAGGAAGAGGACATTTAATCTTTACTAAGGTGGGCATCCTTCAGCAAGACAATCCGTAAAAGTGTCAACATTGGATGCTCATAGGGGTAGATTCTCAGAAGTCCGTTAATGACTTAATGAGACATTAACTTGAGTTAACGTCTCTTTAATTGGTAACAGGGATTTTCAAAGCTCCCTAATGATGCGTTAAGTGCCGTCTAAAAGCTAAGACGGTCTGCCGTTAACTTTAATGGACATTAATGCTAATGATATGCAAATGAGGTGTGGACCACCTCAACGCATATCCACTGCAGTCTGTTAAAGTTAACGCAGGACTTACCGCTATGTTTGTTTAGGTCATGGCTATACCTGGCGTTAGTTGTTTCCAGCACCTGATGCCAGGTAGCAGGAAATTATTTGAACATGGGCCACGTTGGCCTTAGCAACATAGGAAGCCAAAGCAAATACTCTGGACAAGACTATTAACCTCTTGGAATCCAGTATGCATGCCTTCATGGCCACTAAGGTAACCAAGGGGTTGATACAAATACCCTAACTTCCCTACTACCCATCGTATGTAATAGTGGTATAACCGCTTTGGCATACAAGGGATTAAACCCCCCCACCCCCCTCTACCCGTATACCCGTAACCCCTTTGGGTGTCCTGATGCCCTCCCCATGGCACCTAGCTCCAGAACCCACCCTCCCTACTCCTAACCACCCCAACAAACCCTCCTCCACCCCCCCCCCATTATACTAATGTGCAATAGCCCTATTAGCTAAATGTGGCTAATAGGGCTATTACTCATTGAAAAGCATTACAACATACATTTCAAATGCATTCAGAAAAAAAAACAATCACAGCTTTAAAAAAAACTTCAATTGAATGTCACTGTGGCTACATAGACCATCAATGGGGGTCAATGGCAATCAATGCAGCATAGGCAGCATATCAGAATTATAAGGAATGTAATAAAAATTGCAAAAGGGCAATTCAATTAGCAAAAAATGGATAATGAAAAAAGGATTGCAATAGAAAGTAAGATCAACCATAAAAAGTTATTTAAGTACCTTAATAACAAAAAAAATCAGAAAATAAAATATAGGACCCTTTCAGTGTGAGATGGGCAGGCAGATTATTAGAGATAAGGAAAAAGCAGAGGTATTAAACAAATTATTTGCCTCTGTGTTTACCAGGGAAGAATCAATTTCATTAGTAGTGCTGCAGGAGGAAGCCACAACCTCTATATTAATGAACAATTGGTTAACTGAAGAAGAATTTCATAGGCAGCTTGATAACATTAAAGTAAATAAGGCACCTGGCCCCGATAGCATACATCCAAGAGTTCTCAAGGAGTTAAGTTCAGTAATAGCCAAACCGTTACATTTAATATTCAAGGACTCAATTTCCAAAAGGCTCTGTACCACAAGATTGGCGTAAAGCAGATTTGGTGCCTATATTTAAAAAGGGAACTAGATCACAACCGGGGAATTAAAGACGTGTAAGCCTGACTTCAATAGGGGAAGGTACTTGAAGGTTTAATATGGGATAATATTCAGGAATATTTGTAATAGTCAGCATGGATTTATGAAGGATAGATCATGCCAAACTAACCTTATTTGTTTCTTTGAGGAGATAAAAAGGAATTTAGACCAGGGTAATGCAGTTGCTGTGGTCTACTTAGATTTTGTGACGGCTTTTGATACGGTTCCACACAAGATATTGATGTACAAAATATAGCAAATTGAACTCAGTAAAAATATATGCACCTGGATTGAAAACTGGTTGAAGGATAGACAACAGAGGGTTGTCATAAATGGAACTTTTTCAGGTTGGCTAAAGTTGTGAGTGGAGTACCTCAGGGATTGGTACTGGGACACCTGCTTTTTAACTTGTTTATTTAATACCTTGAGGTTGGCATCTAGAGCAAAGTCTCCATCTTGGCTGATGACACTAAATTGTGTAAGGTAGTAGAATCGGAGCAGGGTGTCATTTCTCTCCAGAAGGACTTGGAGAGACTGGAAACTTGGGCAGGTAAATTGCAGATGAGGTTTAATACAGATAAATGTAAGGTTATGCATTTGGGAAGCTAGAATAAAAAGGCGACTTACAAATTAAATGGGGATAAATTAAGGTAATCCTTGATGGAGAAGGATTTAGGCTTTGATCTCGCTGCGTCCGGTGGCGCGCACGGCTGCGTGCGCCACCAGCCCCTTACCTGCAATCTGTTGGTCCCCGCTGCCTCCTCCCTCCGTGGCTCACTACGTGCTGTGACGCGTCAGCCGACCAGTGCTACCAGAAGATGGTGTTCTGGAGGGTTGACACGTCACGTGGTGCGCGTGTGAGCCAATGAAGAGGTAAGAAGGGGAGCAGGGAAGAAGCTCATAGGGAGGCGGCCTGTTGAGCTGTGTGTCATGGCTTGTTTTTTTTGTTTTTTTGCCGACTCAGTTTTATTCAGGAGGAGGGAGCCTCAGCCTGTGATGAGAAACCCGCGGGTCAATTGATTTTCCCAAGCTACTTAAGCTACTTAAGTGCCAGAGCGTGATCGTATCTCTGGGCTCCTGCACACCGGAGGAGGGGAGGAGGGTACGAACGGACGGACCCTCTGTTCAAACCACGCCCCCCCGCTCAAACCATGCCCCCCCACTCAAACCACGCCTCCCCCACCCCCCGCTACAGCTCCCGCTCCCTACAGACTGCAGGTAGCGGTCAATTGCCTCTCAGCGCGCTGCCTGCATGCAGTGCGGGCGCGCTGACTGAGGAAGCGGGGCCTTAGCCTTAGGAGTGCCGGTAGACAACAGGCTTAGCAATAGTGCCCAAAGTCATGCAGTAGCTGCAAAGGCAAACAATATCTTATCTTGCATTAAACGGGCAATGGATGGAAGGGAAGTAAACATAATTATGCCCCTTTATAAAGCATTAGTAAGACCACACCTTGAATATGGAGTACAATTTAAGGCACCACTCCTTAGAAAATACATTATGGAACTAGAGAGAGTGCAGAGAAGAGCCACTAAATTAATAAAGGGAATATGCAATCTAACTTATGAGGAGAGGCTAGCTAAATTAGATTTATTTACATTAGAAAAGAGGCGTCTAAGAGTGGATATGATAACTATATACGAATATATTTGGGGACAGTAAAAGGGGGTTTCAAAATAAATATTTATCCCAAGGACAGTACAAAGGACTCTGGGTCATCCCCTAAGGTTGGAGGAAAGGAGATTTCACCAGCAACAAAGGAAAGGATTCTCTTTACAGTAATGGCAGTTAAAATGTAGAATTCATTACCCACGGAGACTGTGATGGCAGATACAATAGATTTGTTAAAAAAAAGGTTGGTCACCTTTTTTGAAAGGAAAGGTATACAGGAATATACCAAATAAGTAAACATGAGAAGGATGTTGATCCAGGGAGTAATCTGATTGCTAAAGCTTGGAGTCAGGAAATAATTTATTTTCCCCCTAAGGAGATACCATTGGATGATATGTCACTTGGGCTTTTTTTGTTTGCCTTCCTCTGGATCAATATACTGTAAGTACGGATATAGGGTAAAGTATCTATTGTCTAAATTTAGCATACGTTGAACTTAATGGACGCATGTCTTTTTTCAACCTCATCTACTATGTAACTATGTAATGGTAAGCTGTATTAAAAAATAAAATTACAATATTAAAATACACGGCATACCACCCTTGGCTACCTTAGTAGCTAGTAAAGCATTGCTGTACAATGCTTTACTAACTGCTAAGGTAATGAAGGGATTTACCCCTCCCATCCACCCCTGGGAGGCCTAAACATCTACTCTGGGGGAACTACCCCATGACCCACTCTCCTACCTCCAACAAAACAACCCCACACAGTAATTGAATAACAACAAACGTACAGCAAAATATACATTAAAATAAATAATAACATACAAATAAAGCCTTTAAATCCATTGATTGTCACTGTGACTACCTTGGCTCTCTTTGGCAATCAATGTTGACCCTAAATAAATAAATGTATTACTTACCCCAGCCGGGATGAAGACCAACCTCCTCATCTTCATGGCGGATGCCACCGGTATAAAAGTCCAATAAAGGGCACAACCATAAAATAAAAATTAAAACAATCCAAGCCCGATGCCAAATAAAAATAAAAGCAAAAAACATTCAAGTTAATTTAAGCCTCATGGAAAAGTAAAACAAAAACACAAAAGTGTTAAAAATGAATCCAATCACGATGGTCAAACCATAAACCAAAACAAAATCATTCAAAATAATTCCATTCTTGATGGCTTATTTGTAATCCATATCCATCCTTCCAAACCTTCCAAAGTTATGTGATTAGGATTTATAAACTATATTTCACATGCAATAGTGTAAAAAAATTTTTTTAAAAAGTTGCATTACAATCCCATCATTTATTTATTTTGTCTCCGATCGGTTAATGTTTCACATACTGTAGTTCAAAGATATTTTGAAAATGTTCCAAGTTTCGCAAAAGGTTGAAGCCTCCAGACCTAGATGTCAAACCGTCATATTTTTGGGAGCAATTTTGCCATTTTGACATTTGCTATAAATAAAAACAAAACAATGTAAATCATACAGGTATAACATATTTTTCAGTCTACCTGAACTCCTGGAGTAGGATGTAAGACCACCCAAAGCCATTTACAGGAAATATTGATAATTGATTCATTTTTTTGTAAAGTGAAATGGGTCTCTTCCATTACAGCAATACTAATGGCATTGTGAATGTCCCTTATTCACTGGCTCCCTAGTAATGACATTGACATTTGTATTTCCTAAAAATGCTTGGATATCAGAACTTAATATTTAAAAATAAGATACAAAAAACAGTGGGTTTACGATTATAAGGTCTGGGCAGCATCAGTGTAGGTAAACCCTTGGTTGAAATAATAATAATGAGCCCCAGCAAAAACGAAGGTTTAAACAAATCTTATCAAATGTAAGTGATTGCTAAAGTGGCTCTCTGATTGACGTAGGTTGAATAGTTAAGAGAATTCTACAGTTAAGTGATAGCCGCAGAGCAGAAAAAAAATATAGTCAGAATGTAGTCTGGATTAATATGTCTTGAGATAATAGGCAGGTATAAATTTATAGGGGTCCATGTTAAAATGGATAAGAAGCAAGAGGTGAGTGCTCATTTGCATTACCCAGAACCCCTGGCTGCAGTGGTTGCATTGTGTGCTGAGTGATTATGAGGAAAGGCATGTTTGTGAACCTGTCTGAGACATGTGATTGTGCTCATAAATGGTATTTTGTATTTGAGATTATAGTGAAATCCAAACACGGTTAGACCTGAGGGTGACTATTAAAATAATGTAAATGAGCAGACCTTTCAGAAAGTAAGACACGCTCGTTGCTGTGTGCGCGCGCTTGCGTGACTCTTACCTGATTTCCTATTGTAGTTCCTCAAGTGCCACGCTGCTACATTTTGGCCCGACAATAAATTTGAGATTTCGGGCAGCAGTCGCGTGATGTCAGCGTCACGTGAGCTGGTCCAGCCAATGAGGACGAACCAGCTCCGTGACGCATCCGTGACACGTTCGCCACGCCCCCAATCGCCTCCCAATCTCCTGCAGCCTAGTGCACACATCACTGGGGCTGCAGGAGTGTGCGCCCGCGCTGCCAGCATGAGCTCGGCCTAAGACTCACATTGTTTCCTCTTAGTGGGATTGTGGCTAATAAGCAGGCTACGTGGTTAAACCAGCTGACTATGTCAGAAAACAGGCAGCCAAAATGCAGAGGTGCTGGTGCAAGTGAGCTTTCAAGGCCAGTCAACAAACAGCAGCAGCATTATACTTAGTTGATGACTC
This sequence comes from Ascaphus truei, assembly GCF_040206685.1. Classification (NCBI taxonomy): domain Eukaryota; kingdom Metazoa; phylum Chordata; class Amphibia; order Anura; family Ascaphidae; genus Ascaphus; species Ascaphus truei. Next base: position 57,251,312 of record NC_134486.1, on the reverse strand, counting down.
AATAAAACAGAATGACCGAGATAAGAGGAAAGGCTAGGGGGAAAAAAACAGTTTGGATTCAATTTAAGTGATATGAAAGGTGTATAAATTGTCCCCAGATTTTCTCAAATGTATTCAGAACACTCATTATGGAAAGTACATTTATAAAATGCATTATTTTTTTAACAATTTCAGTTGAAGCAGAAACTACAATATTATCACAGCTTGCAAATGAATTAGCTGCAATTCTTAATAACAGCTGAAGACATTAGGTGAATTTATGTGCAACAAATTTGTGCACTGCTGAGTTTTGTTTAATTTTACTGTACTCATTTCATTGCACAGTTTTGGCACTATTGTGACCATTTTAACTTAATCTGTCCAATTTCAAACTAATTACAGTTGTGCAGTGGCAGAACTAGATAAATATTTGTCTCAATTTGTCTCAATAAATGGATAGTTGTACCTACATTTGAAACACTAGCATATTTTGAATTACACAAATATTTGCTAACATTAGAGAACAAGGTATTATTAGTCATCTTGAGTGCTTTAATATTACTTCAACTACAACATATGCTGCAGAGGGGCAGCAGAAACTGCTGTGATGGAGAACTATGAGCAGTAATGATGACCAGAACATTCTCCCCCCCCTCCCCCCAAAAATAAATGTCTCTTTTTAATATGGAAGTATTATTATTTTTCAATATCATTGATGTGAGTCATTTACTTTCAGTTACACGTGGCAACCTTACCCATACCTTTCTTAACACAGCTGTATGCTAAAAATAACCTCTTGTACTCATGTAGCAGACTGCATTGCTCACGCTTACAACAGAACATGTCACGTTATAGCGCAAAATTTCACACATTTTCCATAGGATTCAATGGCAGTGATAATGCAGAATATCAGAGAATATACCACCATAACGTGCCAGTGGGAACTATAACCTTACCTTTGTATGTTGTGATTTCTGCAAAGGGTGGCACATCCACAGTTTTTTTGGATCTAAAAAATGTGCGTGTTTTGGTTTTGCTGGAACTTTATTGGTTTAGGATATTTCAAAAATTATAGAAAAAAAAATCAAAAGAAGCATGGACATTTTTTGTAAAACCTTTTTTTTTTTTTGCAAAATAATAAAAATTTTCGCAGCCTTTCTGTTTACAAACTGCAAAGTTCTCCCAATTTATTAAAACAAAACAATCTAAGGATGAGCCTCTCATGTTTTTTTGCTCTTGTTCAAACAGTTTTGAACTTTGTAGTTTGTGAAGTTTGGATTTGAAACCCGCAAACCAGCCCCCTCCTCCCTTAATTTCTGCAACATTTTTCCAGAATAACTTCCACTCTCTCTGATATGATATATTATTGGTAAGGTAAGTAGCCAAACTGTTAGAGATCAAATGTAATATGCATAGTTTCATCACTTAACCCTTTTAATGCCAGAGGGACCATGGCACTCTGCCCTCCAGCACTCTGGATCACATGATTGCTCCGTCAGTGAGTCCTCCTCCTCCCCTTTCACTTCATTATGGATTGCGTCCTGCGTTCCACAGGAGTACGGAACGCGATCTCCCCTAGAAAAGCGAGCAGGAACTTTATGACGTAGCTACTACATCATAGGGCCCCTGGAGTGTCAGTCCCCATGACACATGTAACTATGTCTCAAGGGCTCCGAAAGAGTTAATAAGGGAAACTTTCAGGAAGGGATTTTCTGTAACGGCTGTAGCAGTTTCGATTTTGCACAATCCCTCTGTGAGGTTATTAAGGGTAATCACAGTCTGAAAATCTGCAATGGAGAACTGCATTACATTGTCTCGAAATTCATTTTTCTATCATTATGTGCAAATGAAAAAAGGAACTGCCATTTTCGCACGGAAATGTCATTATCACAGTTCAGCGAATAGGCTCCAGTAAATCATAAAGTGTAAATGGAGAGCTGTGGAAATGGGAAATGCAAAATGTCCCCTGAATATGTAGTTTTATTTACAGAAAGTACCTGCTGTCGCGGACCAGCGGATGTAATGATGTGTCAGCCCGCCCCTTTTCACACACACACTTAATTCAAATACAATGGTGTATGCTTCCACTGACATATTGTGTTTCCCCTGCGAGAACCAGCCAGCGGGAGTAATACCGTCTGCTACATCGTTATCTCTCCTGATCATTCCCGGGAATGCCAGGTACAGTATGAACATATTCCATTTATCTTGGAGTTCCGACATAATTTCATCCCTTTCCATACTCCCCCACAACCTTTCCTTCCACTAAGATAAAGAAGGGTCCTGACTAATCTAGTATGCAACTACTGTAAAGCAATGGGTGCAATGGATTAATGTGTAATCAGTTTATGTCTCAAAGAATAAAATGCTTCTTCTTAGGTGACTTAAAAGAATTGAAACAGACGGAAATTCCAACTGTTCCAGCAATCAGAAACAGAATTTGGTTTGTATGCCAGATGGAAAAATGAACAAGTATGGTTAATGATGCTAGCGCAAAATGTCTAAAAGTCTGGATAAGGTGGCTAGCACAAACAGACATCCCTGGGGTGGATGGTACTACAATTCTGCTATGACAGTACAGGAAACACGTTCTCTGCTGACCTATGGAAGATAGACAATAGTCCGAGGAAGTAACGGGCGGTCCTTTGGTTAGGGATCAGCGAGTCGGGACACGCGGGGGGCGTACGCCGGAAGCCTGGAGGAGGAGACGCTTGGATATTGGACTGACTCCTTCCCCCCCCCTTTTTTTTTACACTCAACCCTCCCGATTTAGGTTCAAATTTTCTTGTTTACAAGTCTGATTATCATTTCTATATGTATATCATTTGTACAACAACTGTGTTTACGGATATGAAAGTATGTACTGATACATGTCAAAAACTTCAATACAATAAGTTATAATAATAATAATAAAAAAAAAAGAAATGTCCAAGGATGAGTTGTACATTTCAGTCTAAATCAACAATAACCACTTGGTCCTACATGCTCCCCCATACAAATAAAGCATTGAAGGATTTACTGTAACACCTATATTTATATTTGCTTTCTTATTTTAAAATATTGTAGCCTAACGGTTTATATAATTTTCATTCAAAAGTGAGCCGCCGGCGTTTTATTGCAGAAAAAAAATAAAAATAAAGATTGAAGAGACAGCCGGAGCTGGTCCGAAGAAGATTTCAAATGTTTTTGTTTTTTTGGGGCCAGAATGTAAATTATAATGCTAATGAGCATTTATCACACAATGAAGTATTCATCCAGTGCTCACTAAGCTCCTCGGACAGTTTTTGTTGCTGTATTATGGCATCAACTATCTCAAAACTGCTTTTACCATTTTCATATAGTCAGAAAGACCTGGTAATCATTATCAACACATGATTGAGACAGAATTAGGGTGAACACCTAATGTCAAATAATTGTGCTAGTATTTGGTTCCATGACCTGTTTTTGAGACTTATTACATGTGATCTAAATCCCATATGGTTTTAATGAGAAATGTAACTTTACAGGGATTTTAATTATTTAATTCAGAGTTTGTTCATTTGTTTATGTTGTCGGTATTTATGACATCATCATGACTGCCTCTATAAGAAGGAGATGCAGAGCCGCTGTAGACATGCCCCTAACAAAGTCACATGTGGCAAAACGTGGCTGGTGTAGTTGATCATCGGCTGTCTAAGGCCGAAACCATGCTAGGCAGACGCGCGGAGGAGCGCGTGATGTCACGCTGCGCCTGCTGCAGAGGCGATTTGTGGCCTATTGGGTCTGGAGGAGGAGGAGACGCGACCAAGAGCAGCTCTAATTGTAATTTGGGGGCGTGCCCATGACATCACATAAGCGGTTCGCCCTCATTGACTGAACCGCGCATGTGACCCTGCCGTCGCGCGGCAAAAACAAATAATTTTGTCTCTAGCTTCGCTCTGCCCAACGCTCACGTGCACGCGCACTATAGACGTTCTCATACACATAATGTGTTCGATCGCGCCGCGCATGCGGGATAAGCATGGCTCAATCCAGTAAGGATTGAGAAATGTCAGCACACAATGAAGTCTTGGCTCCTGTAAATCTCATTTAGCAGCATATGCCTGGGAGTACAAGGTGATATGGATGCTATTTATATGAGCTATTACATACAGTAAAATCAACTCATCCCTTTTTGAGCAGTATGTATCCATATGGACGCTATCCAGATGAATTGTACTATCAATTTTGTGCACACTGTATATATATATAGGAATATCCTCGTTTTTAGAGGTTTAAGAGAGTACCCGGGTACTTATAGTATAAATTGGAATCTATTTTGATATCCAGTTTATCCATACATATATGCTCATAAAATCAATTTATATTGATATATTGATCATGGATTTTGATTAGATATATTGTATGATATTGTTTCCCCTAACTTTATATATGAATGGGATGGTAGGGGCTAGCCAGGCTATACAATAAAGGTTAAGCCCATCTGGTTATCCCTGAAAACCGTGGGTCCCTGGCAGCTACATAGCACCATAAGCCAGGGGCCATGTACAGTATCATAACATGTGAAAGTTAAAGTGTCCCCTGCTTTTCCACTATTCATGTTCCCTTTGCCCCAAACTCATAAAACTTTCTAAGTTTTCGGTGGGATATTTGGGTAGAAATGCAATTGTTTTTTTTTGCAGGAGTTCGGGGGCCAAAGTTACTGGTAGTCCCCTAATTCTCCCCGTCGAGCAGGCATGATTTGCAGGTACGCGGATGGAATTACACCGGGGTTGCCCTGTGTCGCCCAGATGCCTGGTTTTGGAGCCCAGATATCCCCAATCCGTTCCCCGCACAAGTATGGGTGTCTCCAAGACATATGATATATTAAACGATATTTTATTATGTGTTCCTGTATATTACTCTCTGATTGCCCTATTTATGGAGTTTTCTGTGAGCTTCTATTATTTATAATAATAAATAGTCATTAGGATTAAATTGCTTTAATTACATGATAACTAATCATAATTATGTTATTGTCCTGTAACATGAGATGGACATGTAAACATCCTGCTATGTGCCCATGACCCAGTTTGATTTGTAGTTTCTTGGTAACTCTAAAGACCATCCAGGGATATGAATTTGTATTTATCTGCAACATGTAAAGAAAGTCTTGGGAATTGTGAGAAACATTTAAAAAAAAAAAAAAGGGATTTAACATGAAAGTGGCCTTCAAAGCCAGTGCCGTTTCCCTTTGTCTGAGCCATTATTTTTAGTCTTACTCTGTTCTGCAAGCTGAGCAGAACAGTTCTAATTTCAGAACTTTGTTTTGACCACAGTTACCATATTTGAGGCCAGAGACATTTGTGTGAGTCTCATGCTGTAACCTAAAAAAAATAGCATGATCACAAATTGTCACATTAAAGCTGAAGAGAAAAAGAACAATCCAATAGGTTTGCTTATCAGATTGTACTGCAGAGTACTGTAGTTCAGATTAAATGAGGGAAATACTGTAAGGTAAGGCAATTTTGTTCAATATTATAGATTAAGTCATTTTATTTTAATTATATTAAGCAACGTTTTTGTAATTGCAAATATTTTTTTCCTGTCTGTTTCTTTACTTCTTGATTACCATCGCTAACTCACACGCAGCCAGAAAGGATGAATAGCACTCATGTAGTATATGAATTCCCCTAGAAATCAACATGCAAAACAAGTAGACCCCAAAGTTTTTTCGCATAGAAAATATTCCAAGTACAGTACAGTATGTTGCTGCTGTTTATGTGAATGTGGGAAGGAATTTGTGTGATCAGCTGCCAACCTTTCAAACTATCGTGAACGTTTTGTCTTTCAGACTTACCAAAAATTTTATCATGGAAACAATAACCTTGTGCATATTTTTTTCCCCCAAATATCACTTTATTTATGAACATCAATATACAATATTCATAAAATACACTATAATATATAATATTGCGCTTAATTTCTTTACATTATTATTTACACACGGTATTCTAGATACCGTTTATTGAAAGATGCACAGAGAAGCTTTATTTGTTTATTGTTGTTTTTGATATTGTGCTTCTCTATTTCATTTTATTCATAAAATACACTCACTGCTAAAAAATAATAATAATATGCATATAAAATGATGTGATACCTTTATATGAGGTAAAAATACCAGTCAGTCCATTAAAATACGAGTTAAAATCTTGTGTGAGTTGTAAATGATCCTGGTATTTCCCAACCTGCTGAGAGCTATATAGACTGTCATTGTGAGGAAATACACTGGTAGTACTGTTGGGAGTAGAAATCAGACACACTGGGTCTTAGTTGGAGGATAGATTGTGTTTGGTGATTTAAATATTTGCGATTTTTGAGTGGGATGTCTTGTTGTTTAATTGTTTGACTGCAAGTGGGTCAGAGTGAAGCTGTGCTACTGTGAGAGATGGAAGAGGAGAGAGAGAGAGAGAAAGTGGCAGAAGAATGGTGGAGAGCTGGTGGGGTGGAGGAGTGGTGGTGAAATGAAGAAGTGGTGGTGGGAAGGGGGTGAGAAGGGATGATGTTAGACAGGTGAGCAGGAGGACTGCAGATGTGGAGGGTACAGGAGAGCAGGAGAGGGCAGATGGGCTTTGGATGAGTGAAATGGCAGATAAGACACAACACAAAGTCCCATTTGAGGCACAAGTATAGCCTCTAGCTACTGATAAAGTCACAGATGCAGCATCAGATAAGCAGACAATAATGAAGGTTACAGTCTGATGAGATCCCCATGGAAAATATTGTGGAGGTCTATGATATCAATCTTGGGGAATGAGATACAAAAACCTCAATGGATATTAACAACAGGCATTGGGAGGAATTTCAGAGGCAGTCAACAGCATTGGAGTGTTCCCATGTACAGTACAGCATTGTAAGAACAAACCTGAGAAAGTTCTGTAACAATCTATGTAGAGCAGGGCTATGCAAACTGGGGGGCATGACATTTTCTGGGGGGGGGCATGATGCTTAAAAGAGGCCCCGCACTCTTCCCCACAACATTTAAATAAAATGTTGGGGGTGCACGCAAGGCCTCTCTGTATGTCTCTTACCTTCTCTCTGGCGACTTCTGGCGACGCTTCGCCATGACAACGTGAAGTAAAATGATGCAGCGGGGTCAAATGGCAACGCGATGACACATGGCATCATGACGTCAAATAACGCCGCCGATGCCTGACTTTTCAGACCAAAAATAAGGACCATTTTCAAGATACAGAGGTGACTAGTGAGGCTGTTAAATACATCTGCATTACCAAGAACACCCTGGGTCGAAGGGAATGGAGTACCAGTGTTGGTGCTAAGAGATGGTTGCTAAGCAACCTATAACTCCACCCACAAACAACAAAAAGTGACATCACAGCTAAGTTGTGTCTAAACCCCTAAAACATTATATTTGAAAGGAGCACTCACATATATCCAAGTAGTCAGCTGCCTCGGGTGCTCAGACTGCCACAGCAAGTAGCATACAATAAGGAAATATATTAATAGTCAGCGCTCCAGAGGACTTGACAAAGGACCTAACAAGGACCAAAAGCATGATCTAATTGCTTAAATAAATACGTAAATTTTTCACGAAATCCTCTGGAGTGATCATAAGAAGACTAATCTAATGTTAAAAGTACAAGTATATAAATACATTGAACAAACAAAAAAAGGGAGGTGAAAACAGCGCACAAAAATACTAACGTTATTGTGTAAGGGTATGTACAATCAAAGTACTATACCAAATAGAAATAAAGTCAATATATATATATATATATATATATATACTGCACCGACACACTTTATCCGAGCAAATACCCAGTATGTACCTGGCAGATACCTGGAATGCGCCGCTCCTCACCTCTGACAAGCCCCGTTGCGTTTGCCTTCCCAGCCTGGGTTCATGCCTGGCTGATGGGCGGCTGATCTGTTAAATGATAATGATTAGGATTTAATAGGCTGCAATGCTTCGCGTGTCTACCAGATGGCATAAATTCATGAATTGTAATGCAGTATATATATATATATATATACTGTGCAGTATTGCAGCCAGCGGGAATAAAATGCTTCAATCCCTGCCTGGAAAATAACTCAATGCACTCGGGCAGAAAACAGTCACAAACCTCAATACACCCGGGTATACCCGAATTCGTGGGACTAGCCAAGCTCGAATAAAGTGTGTCGCCAGTGTATATATATATATATATATATACACAGATACCCAACAAGCTCTCAGAAACCCCCCAAAATTACCACAAAATTTATATATGTATATAAGTGTCAAAAGGAGTGCTACTGGGCGCGGCTAATTGTATAAAACAAGAAACAAAGAAGTCCAAAGCAACATCCAATGTGACAAAAAATACGCAGGGAAATACCTATATATCTCTTGAAAAAGGGTCATTTAAATTAACGCTTTGGCCAAAGCGTATAAGACTGCGAGCCACTTTCAAGGCATGACCATAATATCGCAGGTCCTAACTCTTAACTGATTCAAATACTTATTTACCTCTATAATTAGAGGAAGGATGGTCCTGGCATTGAACCAGTCACAACCAGCTGCATGAAAAGAAAACCTGCTTACTTGAAAAGTGGGGAGGAAATACCTATACAGTATATCTCTTGAAAAGGGTAATTTAGTTAACCCTTTGGCCAAAGTGTATAAACCTGCGAGCCACTTTCAAAGCATGTCCAGTTTGCAGGTCCTAACACTAACTGATTAAAATCCTTATTTACCTCTATAATTAGAGGCAGGATGTTCCTGGCATTGAACCTGTCACAACCAGCTGCATAAAAAGAAAACCTGCTTACTTGGAAAGTGGGGAGGGACGAGCTTTAAACCCTGGGTGGGAGGAGCTACTAACCTCCAAAACAGCTGAGACCAGCTGGACAAAGTTAACAAACACACAGATACCCAGCAAGCTCTCAGAAACCCCCCTAATGAGCTGAGAGCTTGCTGGGTATCTGTGTGTTTATTAGCTTTCTCCTGCTGGTCTCAGCTGTTTTGGAGGTTAGTGGCTCCTCCCACCCAGGGTTTAAAGCTCACCCCTCCCCACTTTTCAAGTAAGCAGGTTTTCTTTTCATGCAGCTTGTTGTGACAGGTTCAATGCCAGGAACATCCTGCCTCTAATTATAGAGGTAAATAAGGATTTTAATCAGTTAGTGTTAGGACCTGCAAACTGGTCATGCTTTGAAAGTGGCTCGCAGGTTTATACACTTTGGCCAAAGGGTTAACTAAATTACCCTTTTCAAGAGATATACTGTATAGGTATTTCACTGTGTATTTTTGTCACATTGGATGTCGCTCTGGATTTATTTGCTTCTTGCTATACACTGGCGACACACTTTATTGAAGTGTGGCCAGTTCCGCAAGCCGGGAGATTTCCCGGCTTGCAAGTGGCATCCCCTCGGCATGCCGCGCGTCACCGATGCACGGTCACGCGTCATCGGGTGCCTGCGCCCCCTGCACGCGCGTCCAGGGCTCCCCGAGGGAGCCCTGGTGTCCCGCGATGTGGGGGACGGCGGCAGGGGGTTCCGGGGGACCCGGCGGACCCGGAGAGGAGAGGGGGAAGCCGCGATCGGCGGGCCTCTCCTCCGCTGCTTCGGCGCGCGCCCGGCACCCTCCGGCGCGCGCCAGGTAACTGCTGCGGCCGAGAACGGGCAAATGCTCGAATAAACTCGGCCGCAGCAGTAGATATATATATATATATATATATAGTGACGAAGACAGTGAAAAAGTGCAGTAGATGTTGATATCATGAAACTGGAAAAGACAGAAGCATACAAACTGTAAGGAGGATGCAAAACCTGCAACCAACAAGTTAAAACACAATGAGAAAACATATAAAAAAGACTACACAAGGTACAGAACAAACAATGGAACACAAACACAATACTACACAACAGAATTAATAAAAATTATTAATAAAAAATAGGTACTGATCGAAAAAAATGCTCATAAAATGTAGAACAATATGAAAAAGTTGTTAGGTAAAGTAACTCTGGAGACTCCAGCCAGCTTCCCACAGGAAAAAACACTTCTACCACGATATCTACAAAACAAAAAGGGAGAGTGCCAGCTCCATAGCATAATTCAGTTAAAAAAGTGGTTAAATTAGACCAGAAATCTAAAAACAATACACTCACAAACGCCAGTACTTATTGAACATACAGATGCAGCCAAGAGTATTAGAACACTTGTACCTGGGAAATTCTGGGGCAGTCTCACAGTAAATGCCTCAACATTGCCTCATTTCTGTGAGATTCTTAATGGCCCATCGGATTAACACAGCAGGGGGTGGAGGGGGGGTGGTGGGGGGGGGGGGGGGCTGCAGTCCCATTCATACTGAATGCAGTGTTAATCTGATCGAAAGATTTGTGAAGTATGTAGCCCTGTTTCTGACGCCTTCCTCAGGAACTACTAGTACTGTGCTCAACCTGCGGCTCCACGAGATATGAGCCTCCGCTAGCTGGGAGCCTGGGGTAAGGGTTCTAGCGCAGCGCCTCCACTTGCCCAGGATCCCCGTTATGTAAGATCGCCCTGGGCAAGAAACATACCAACAATGCGTGCAACCAAGTTTACTGTGCATAGGCAGCCATATCTTACTCTCTATATAACATCACACATAACTTATATAATTATACTATAACGTTAGAGTCCTTGTACTACCGTGGCTCAGCCACATTCCTAGTGAAATTGTCCCGTATAACAGTAGCTTCGCCACGCTCTATAGAGTGTTGTCCTTGTAAGAGGTTAGCTAATATACTCAGTCCGCTAGCCACTGGCTAGTGTCACTACAAAGTTATTCCTAAGGCTGGATCAGCGCCTGATGACCGGTGTTGGTGCACTTGCTTTACAATTGTACCTTCCGGTCACGGCGGTGACCGGTGCCTCTTCGCAAAGGGTCCGTTGCCTCCGCTCGGGACCTCCGGATGTCGCGGTGTCCAGCCGTCTGATCCCAGATGACCGTGACCGTCCACAACTCCGTGCGCTGTCCCTAACTAAGGTGACAATTCCTTCCACTATCGGGCGTCCCTGCAGCACAGCAGCCTACTGTGACTCAGGGAAACTTCCTATGGGCCTGGGGAGTAATAGCTGGCCTATGCAGGCGGGTCACGGACCCCCTGCACTCACACTACCTCCTCGCGCTCTGTCCCGATCTCTTCTGCTAGCGTGGTCTCTCCCCCACGCTTCCTGTTCCTCCTTCCTTAATTCCTGCTCTCTCATTCGCTCCTAGCATCAGGTGACTGTCCCAGAGCTCGCGGGAGTTGTGGTCCATTATCAGAGCCTTTCCCTTATTGGCCTGTCGTTCGCACGCTCCCATTGCGCATGTGCGACCTCTTCCCCCGTCAGTGTCCTTTGCAATATTGCGCAACAACATGGCGGCACCCTGTCTACCGTGCCGTCGCGGAACCTGCCGTACTCCCTCCGCGCGCACACACATATGGTATCTAACATACCCTTACATTCTCCCCCCCGCAGAACCCAACGTCCCCGCTTGGGCTACATCTACATAACTTTATACACAGATTAACGCAACCAGTACATATAACTTAGACTCTAGATTAAATTGCACAGTTCAGTGAACATTACCACTACCGACTGTACTCTGCGCCGAGCCCACTGCTGAGCCTCATAATGGGGTGCCCCAAATTGATCGTAAGCCATCCTCATTGGAGGTTGACCTGTTCTTTGGCTTCGACGAGGTTGTTCTTCAGCTGCCTCCTTTGGAGGGTAGCAAGTCTAAGTTGGCATTTCCAATTCCACCCTTGAGGGGTTCAATAGATCTACAAAGTCTTGGTATGGCACAAAGCACGGGCTCTGCGGGTCTAACGGCTGGCTCACTGGAGTCAGCGTATCTGTCGTTGGACCAAGGGGCTCTTTACCCGTAGCTCCTTCGGGAGATGCCCTCGCGGTCAGAAGGCCCTTTTGAGAGGTTCCCTCCATCGGATTCTCAGAGGTGGCATTTATTACAGTCTTTGGGCCAGCCTCTGTATTCTCATCTTCTCCATCTATTGCAACCGTGGGCACTTCCAGTTCGTTGTCCCCTACTTGCGGTATGGGGAGCAGATGATTCCTATGCCATACCTTTACCCGGCCTTCTGAATCCTTGATACGGTACACCGGGAGGCCAGGCATCTGTGATTCTACCTCGTACACCCCGTCTCTCCACCGATCAGCCAACTTGTGTTTCCCAGGAACGCCTAAATTACGTAGAAGGACAGCATCCCCCGGACGAATCTCTTTATGTCTCACCTTGTGGTCATAGCGCCTCTTGTTGCCCGCATTTAATTGCTCCGCCGTCTTTTCCGCTAATTTATATGCCTGCTGTAGACTGTCTTGCAGTCTCTGTACATATCGAAAATGCGTCCTGTTGGATACCCCATCGGTAGATATCTGTAGTCGCACATCCACAGGCAGTCTCGCTTCCCTTCCAAACATCAAAAAGTAGGTGGTGTACCCTGTAGACTCGTGGCGAGTACAGTTATATGCGTGCACCAGTGTCTCCACATGCTTGCTCCACTCCGTCTTCTGAGAGCCAGTTAGTGTCCCCAGCATGTCAAGTAGTGTGCGGTTGAACCGTTCCGGCATAGCATCCCCTTCCGGGTGGTACGGAGTCGTGCGTGACTTGGCTATATTTAACAATTTCAACAGTTCTCTAATGAGAGTGCTCTCGAAGTCTCGGCCTTGATCCGAATGTAGTCGATTCGGTAATCCATAGTGAATGAAGTATTTTTCCCATAATACTCTAGCCACAGTCACTGCCCGTTGATCCTTGGTGGGTAATGCTTGGGCGTATCTTGTGTAATGGTCCGTGATCACTAGTACATTACTGATGCCCCTGGAGTCGGGCTCGATGCATAAGAAGTCCATGCACACCAAATCCATGGGACCAGAGCTTTTCAGATGCGCCATGGGGGCAGCTCGAGTGAGTAGAGTCTTCCTCTGTATGCAGTGAGGACACTGTCGGCAATGAACCTCCACGGATTCTCTCATCTTTGGCCAGTAGAACCGGTCCCGAATTAACCCGAATGTTTTGTCGACACCTAGATGGCCATGATCATCGTGTAGGGCCCTGAGGACCATATTCCGCAGAGTCTTGGGCAGGAATAGCTGTCGTCGGTCGGGATGGTTATGGTAGGGTATGACCCGATACAGGAGGCAATTGTCCAGTTCGAATTTTCCGAACTCATTTAACAAGAGTTTCAACAACTCTCTGGGGGCTTGTTTAAGAATAGAAGGGTTTCCTTGCTGCAGGGCTTGGCGGGCTAATTCTATCACTGGGTCTTGAATTTGGTACTGCACTAGCTTGTTCCAGGGGATGATCTTGTCTTCTGTAATATTCATTCCGTCCCCGCTTCGGTAAGCCTGAGAGACAGCACGGGATTGACACCCTAATGAGTCGGCTACTCTTAATTCCGAAAATGCGATCTGATTGTTGACTTCTGCGGCTGTGGAGCATAGAGCACGTATACCAGGCCCCGGAATCTCTTCCCACACCTCCTCATCCAGGACAGGTGGAAGCCCCGGTCTTCGTGACAAAGCATCGGCCCCCACGTTGGTGGGCCCTGGTTTATACTTGAGGTTGAAACGGTAGTTGGCCAGTGCCGCCAACCACCGGTGACCGGTCGCATCTAGTTTGGCGGACGTGTTAATGTATGTCATGGGATTATTGTCGGTCCGCACTTCAAACTGTACTCCATACAAGTAATCGTGTAACTTGTCCACTACTGCCCATTTGAGGGCTAGGAACTCCAGCTTGTGGACAGGGTAGTTCTGTTCGCTTGGGGTCAAGCTCCGACTCGCGTACGCCACGGGGCGGAGCCCGGTGTCGTGTTTCTGGTGCAACACTGCTCCTAATCCGCTATAACTGGCATCCACGTGTAGCACATACTCGCGATCAGGGTCGGCATAGGCCAGTACTGGGGCCTGCGTTAGAATTTTAGTTTCAAGAACGCTTGCTCACAAGCCGGGGTCCACTTTTCTCCAAAGGGTGTTTGCGCCGTGACACTTTTCCGACCCGTATCCTCAGGATAGATCTTTAACAGGTTATTCAGGAGTTTAGCTTTGCTTGAGTAGCCCTCCACGAAACGTCGGTAATAGCCACAGAACCCCAGGAAGGATCCCAATTCCTGGACGTTACTGGGCCTGGGCCAATTCACTACGGCCTCTATCTTCCCTGGGTCGGTGGAAATCCCTTCAGCCGAGTCGATGTGCCCACGTATGTCACGGACGTGCGACAAAATTTGCATTTGTCCAGGGACAGTTTAAGTCCCTCCTTCTGAAGTCGATCCAATACCTTCAGTAACCGCTCCTCGTGCTCCTCGAAGGTTTTTCTGAACACTATAATGTCATTCAAGTACACTAGGCATTCTTGCGGGTTCATGTCTCCCAGGGTCTGTTCCATCAACCTCTGAAAGGTGGCCGGGGCTCCGCAGATCCCTTGTGGCATACGTGTGAACTGATAGAACCCTAGCGGACAGATGAAGGCTGTCCTCTCCTGGTCTTCCAGATCCATTGGTACTTGGTAGTATCCTGACCGCAAATCTAGTACACTGAACCATTTGCTTCCCGTCAAGGCGTTCAGAAGGTCCTCAATGCGCGGTAGAGTATACTGGTCAGGTACCGTACGGTTGTTCAATGTTCTGTAATCTACGCATAGACGTACCGTCCCATTCTTCTTACGGACTACCACGATGGGAGAGACGTAGGGACTGTGTGATCCTTGAACAATACCAGCTTTCTCCATTTCGGCTATTAACCTTCGCACTTCTTCCACATCTCGGGGGGATAGACGGCGGGAACGCTCCCGGAACGGGGCAGCGTCGTTCATCCGAATGGTATGGCGGGCGCTGCGACTGCATCCCACATCCATATCACTCGTGGAGAACACCCCTCGTCGTTCTCCTAGCTTGGTCTGCAGTCTTTTTCTCCAGTCTTCCGTTAGCGGCGAGTCTCCGAAGTCAAAGGCCAACAGGGGTTACGGCATGAGTGGTGGCCGCCGGCCGTCCGTCCAAAGCTTTCTTTTCGGGTATCACCGGATATATTCTGCCCAGCGGCTGCCGATGATCAATGCACATGGGGTACGGGGAGATGTTCTGCACATACACCCAGGTTCTGTCCGGAATCTTTCCCGGCCATTCCCTTACGGAAGCTAATAGTTCGTAGCCAAGCCGCTGATCATCTCGTGTCGTGCTTTCCAAGGAGAAGAGCTGATCTTCCGGACGTCTATCCGGGTAGTGGCAGGCCGCGATCATCATTCTCCCTTCCCCGGGAGGGATCTGGGTCAGTCCCCACTCTTGATTGTACAACATTCCATGCTCCTCTTCAGTCGTGATTCTACCGCAAGCCTCTTGTAGTGCCGGACAAGTAGCGAGGGCCAGCAGCGGGGCTTCTCCCGCTTCTTGTAAGTACATGCGGATCACCGATTGCACAATGTCGGTATTGGTCCCCATGATTATCGGGGCGAGGGGGGTGATCTTGCGGCTCGGGACACACTAAGGCTTCCACTTCCATGGGGTGGTGTTTACCAGTGTTCAGCTGGGGAATGTCCAGATGTACCTTCACCACTCCATCAATGGGATAATCTTCGTGGCTCAACCCCCTCAACCGTAAAGAATCAGCGGATAACAGCGGCAGCCTGTGTAAGTGTTGGTCATAGAAGGGCCGATACACTATGTTCACCTGGGATCCCGTATCCATCAATGCCGAAGCATAGATACCTTCAATTACTACCCGAACGATGGCAGCGGGTCCGATCCGATTACTTGTTGAAGGCTGGGCCACGGCTCCACCGTCCTGGGGAGTACACGGCATAGACTGAGCTGGTCGAGACGCCGTTCTCCGTTGGGAGGGGCAGCGCGCCCGAAGGTGTCCCATCTTCCCGCAAGTATAACACTGCATTTGACTGAGGTAGGTATCATTTCGTGCGGGAGGTGAGTTTCGCCCCGACACTGGGCGGTGCCGGGCAGCTGTCGGCGCCTCCGAATCCGCTTTGTCGGGGTCCCCGCTCTCTGATGCCTCGGCTTTAGCTTCTGACTTTTTGGTGTCCTTGTTTCCACCCGACGCCTTCTTCCCTGAGGTTAAGTCACACCCCAGCAGCACAGTCTCATGCGCTTGGACTCGGTCCATTAGGTCATTAAACGCCAAGGCTTGTCCGGGTACTAGGCAGCCGCTGACACACACGGACACTGGATGCAGAGGCAGGAGCCCCCTTAGTAGCTGGGTAGTGCGCAATCCATCAGCATCCACCTTCGGTACCACGCCCTTTCTCACCAGAGTCCACAGATCCAGATGCAGACGTCTAAGGAAGTCGGACACCATTTCTCCCTCTTTCTGGGCCAGAGCATAAAACTTGGCCATCAGGGCATAGACGTCCACATGGGCTCCATAGGTCTTGGTAAGGCAGTAAATGAGTCCCGCCGCATCAGCGTCCGGGTGATCGTCCCGATAGCAGTGCACCATGTGGGACGCTAGGGGTCGGAGACATTCCACGATACGCTGCCTCCAGACGGCGTCAGTGCAGGACCATTCAGGCAGTACCTGTTCCGTGTGATCCAGCCACTCTTCAAATCCAACTTCTCCCTGAGGCGTGGGTTTGTCACCTGAGAACGCCTTTAACTTCCGGTATTGGTGGGCCTGTGTGGAGTGGTGGATGGCTTCTGCAAGCACAGGGATAGAGGCATTATCCATTAGGCTACCCCCTGCTGGGGAGTAGGCATCTAGTCATGACATACTGATTCTACCTAGTGCGGGCCTCAGGACGGAAGGGGTGAATGGAGTGCCCAGGCCCATTGCAGCAGGCCATCGAGGGTGTAAACTGTTTTCAGGGGTGCGGTCAGAGCCGCTTGTGACGGCACCTAACAAGTTGGGATACCCCCTCCGTGGGGTAGAAGCGGCCAGTGGCTCGTTGGGGTCCACTTGCACTATTGGACAGCGTACGCCGGGGGCCTCAGGTAACAGAAGTACCAAGGGCAGAGCTTCGGGGCATATGTCCTGCTCAGTGACATATAATATTTTGCGCCACAACTGGTCTCGATCGTAGTAGTGATCTTGCACTCGGGCAGTGTCCATGAGCGGAAGTTTTCTGACACGGTCCGTTACAGTGCCGAGGGAGAGAACGGCGGGAACATGTCCCAGGCTAAAAGCACGTGTCAGGGGAATCTCATGCCGCTGGGCCCACTTGCGCACCTCAAGCAGCGAGGGCACAGACATGATGGAATAACTTGTTGCACGATTGAGAAAAAATTATAGGGGCACCCCAGGTCTGAAATCTCAGCAGCGCCTCCAAATGTAGCCCTGTTTCTGACGCCTTCCTCAGGAACTACTAGTACTGTGCTCAACCTGCGGCTCCAGGAGATATGAGCCTTCGCTAGCGGGGAGCCTGGGGTAAGGGTTCTAGCGCAGCGCCTCCACTTGCCCAGGATCCCCGTTATGTAAGATCGCCCTGGGCAAGAAACATACCAACAATGTGTGCAACCAAGTTTACTGTGCATAGGCAGCCATATCTTACTCTCTATATAACATCACACATAACTTATATAATTATACTATAACATTAGAGTCCTTGTACTACCGTGGCTCAGCCACATTTCTAGTGAAATTGTCCCGTATAACAGTGGCTTCGCCACGCTCTATAGAGTGTTGTCCTTGTAAGAGGTTAGCTAATATACTCAGTCCGCTAGCCACTGGCTAGTGTCACTACAAAGTTATTCCTAAGGCGGGATCAGCGCCTGATGACCAGTGTTGGTGCACTTGCTTTACAATTGTACCTTCCGGTCACGGCGGTGACTGGTGCCTCTTCGCAAAGGGTCCGTTGCCTCCGCTCGGGACCTCCGGATGTCGCGGTGTCCAGCCGTCTGATCCCAGATGACCGTGACCGTCCACAACTCCGTGCGCTGTCCCTAACTAAGGTGACAATTCCTTCCACTATCGGGCGTCCCTGCAGCACAGCAGCCTACTGTGACTCAGGGAAACTTCCTATGGGCCTGGGGAGTAATAGCTGGCCTATGCAGGCGGGTCACGGACCCCCTGCACTCACACTACCTCCTCGCGCTCTGTCCCGATCTCTTCTGCTAGCGTGGTCTCTCCCCCACGCTTCCTGTTCCTCCTTCCTTAATTCCTGCTCTCTCATTCACTCCTAGCGTCAGGTGATTTTGTCCCAGAGCTCGCGGGAGTTGTGGTCCATTATCAGAGCCTTTCCCTTA